>NC_048566.1:77594961-77879961 GCF_013265735.2 Oncorhynchus mykiss | reverse complement strand
AAACATCCCAAGGAGCACTGTGCAAGCGATAATATTGAAATGGAAGGAGTATCAGACCACTGCTGGCCGTCCCTCTAAACTTTCAGCTCATACAAGGAGAAGACTGATCAGAGATGCAGCCAAGAGGCCCATGATCACTCTGGATGAACTGCAGAGATCTACAGCTGAGGTGGGAGACTCTGTCCATAGGACAACAATCAGTCATATATTGCATAAATCTGGCCTTTATGGAAGAGTGGCAAGAAGAAAGCCATTTCTTAAAGATATCCATAAAAAGTGTCGTTTAAAGTTTGCCACAAGCCACCTGGGAGACACACCAAACATGTGGAAGAAGGTGCTCTGGTCAGATGTAACCAAAATTGAACTTTTTGGCAACAATGGAAAACGTTATGTTTGGCGTAAAAGCAACACAGCTCATCACCCTGAACACATCATGCCCACTGTCAAACATGGTGGTGGCAGCATCATGGTTTGGGCCTGCTTTTCTTCAGCAGGGACAGGGAAGATGGTTAAAATTGATGGGAAGATGGATGGAGCCAAATACAGGACCATTCTGGAAGAAAACCTGATGGAGTCTGCAAAAGACCTGAGACTGGGACGGAGATTTGTCTTCCAACAAGACAATGATCCAAAACATAAAGCAAAATCTACAATGGAATGGTTCAAAAATAAACATATTCAGGTGTTAGAATGGCCAAGTCAAAGTCCAGACCTGAATCCAATCGAGAATCTGTGGAAAGAACTGAAAACTGCTGTTCACAAATGCTCTCCATCCAACCTCACTGAGCTCGAGCTGTTTTGCAAGGAGGAATGGGAAAAAATTTCAGTCTCTCGATGTGCAAAACTGATAGAGACATACCCCAAGCGACTTACAGCTGTAATCGCAGCAAAAGGTGGCGTTACAAAGTATTAACTTAAGGGGGCTGAATAATTTCGCAAGGCACTGTATGTACATATCTCCACTCAAATCAAATGTTATTTGTCACATGCACCGAATACAACAGGTACCTTACTGTGAAATGCTTACTTACAAGCCCTTAACCAACAATGCAGTTCAAGAAATAGAGTTAAGAAAATATTTACTACATTTAAAAAAATTCAAAATAAAGTAAAAAGTAACACAATAAAATAACAATAACGAGGCTATATACAGGGGGTTACCGGTACGGACTCAATGTCGAGATAATTTGTACATGTAGGTTGGGGTAAAGTGACTGTGCATAGATAATAAACAGCGAGTAGCAGCAGTGTAAAAATAAAGGGGGGCAGGGGGGTCAAAGTAAATAGTCTGGGTAGCCATTTGATTAACTGTTCAGCAGTCTTATGGCTTGGGGGTAGAAGCTGTTAAGGAGCCTTTTGGACCTAGACTTGTCTCTCCGGTACTGCTCGCTGTGCAGTAGCAGAGAGAACAGTCTATGACTTGGGTGACTGGAGTCTTTAACCATTTTTTTGGCCTTCCTCTGACACCGCCTAGTATATAGGTCCTGTATGGCAGGAAGCTTGGCCACAGTGATGTACTGGGCCGTATGCACTACCCTCTGTAGCGCCTTACAGTCAGATGCCGAGCAGTTGCCATACCAGGCGGTGATGCAACCGGGCTGGACGCTCTCGATGGTGCAGCTGTATAACTTTTTGAGGATCTGGGGAGCCAATCATCCTCAATTACCTCGTACCCCTGCACATCGACTCAGTACTGGTACCCTGTGTATATAGCCATGTTATCGTTACTCATTGTGTATTTATTCCTTGTGTTATTATTCTGTTATTTCTCTTTTTTTATTTCTGCATTGTTGGGAAGTGTCCATAAATAAACATTTCACTGTTGGTCTACACCTGTCGTTTACAAAGCATGTGACAAATAACATTTGATTTGATTAGATCAGTACTCCTACTCTGAGACACTTTGTGGATATGGGAGCCTTGTGGACACTTTGTGGATATGGGAGCCTTGTGGACACTTTGTGGATATGGGAGCCTTGTGGACACTTTGTGGATATGGGAGCCTTGTGGACACTTTGTGGATATGGGAGCCTTGTGGACACTGTGGATATGGGGGCCTTGTGGACACTTTGTAGATATGGGAGCCTTGTGGACACTTTGTGGATATGGGGGCCTTGTGGACACTTTGTGGATATGGGAGCCTTGTGGACACTGTGGATATGGGAGCCTTGTGGACACTTTGTGGATATGGGAGCCTTGTGGACACTGTGGATATGGGAGCCTTGTGGACACTTTGTGGATATGGGAGCTGAGTTTCTTACCGCCATGCTGTGTGAGAGTTGTTCAGCTGTCAGACTGAGAGTGTAGTTCTGAGTCTCCAGCCTCCTGCACTGACTGTGGAGAACCTGTCTCTCCATACCCCGCTCTGAGAGAGAGGGGGAAGAGAGAAATAGAGAGAGCGACAGGAGGGTAAAGGGAAGATATGGGGTCATAGAGGGAGAGGGAGGAAGACAGATAGGGAGATGGGCATAGGATGAGAAATTGTGTGTTGGGGGAAGAGAAAGAAAATTTGACTTAAAACTACTTGTAGATGAAAGGTTAACTCACCATCCACATACTCCTGATATGCCTCAAAGACGGACTCTATACCCTTCCACTTCCTAGGGGTTTCTTCCTCATCCTCTTCCTCATCTTCCTCTGAGCGCTCAACCCGTACGCCATCAGGGTCATGGTGGGGTGGAGAAGGGTAGGGATGATGCCCATTGGTGGGGTGTGGAGGTGTGTGGAGGGGGTCTGGTCTCTTCAGAGGGGGGATGTTGTAGGGCGCTGAGGGCTCAGACTTTATACTGGACTCCGGAACGCATATGGAGCTACCCAGTGTCTTGTGGGTAGACTGCAACACAGCCTGGTGGAAGTGTTGGGCGAAGTCCTCCCGGATGAATCTTTCCCAGGGCTTGTTCTGCCCATTCTGCCCAGCCAGGGGCACCTTCAGTTGGGTAGGATGGCCAAGGTGGCTCGCTCCGTTCTGGAGACCCTGGAGCCTCTTAGATGGGTGACGTTCGCACAGTCCTGCCCTGTCGGGGTGGAGGCCCAGGGGAGGGGGGTGGCGGGGTGGAGGGGGTTGGGGGTTTAGTGGGTCTGTGTGAAGGTTGTCGGGATGGTGGGGGTAGGGAGGCAAGGGGCTTGGGGAGTCTGGGTAGTCTAGTCCGTTTGACTTGCAGGCTGGGAGGTCAGGTGTGTAGTCGCCTGAAAACATAAACACAGTATAAGGATCTCATGGGTGTTACCCTTTGTGTGTGTGTGTGTGTGTGTGTGTGTGTGTGTGTGTGTGTGTGTGTGTGTGTGTGTGTGTGTGTGTGTGTGTAGGTGTGTGGGTGTGTGTGTGTGTGTGTGTGTGTGTGTGCACAAGCGCGCATGAGTGCGTGTGTGCGTCTTACCAGTTGAGAGAACAGGAGTGCTGCTACAGAGGGGTAATGGGTTGTATCTGATGGTGTCCAATGTCACCCTCTTTAGCTTTATAGCCTTCAGCAACCCCTCCATCTTTTCCTTATCTACAGAGCAAGAGAGAGATAGAAAAAGAGAGCAAGGGGAGGGGTGAAAATGGGATAGATTCCTCAAATTCAAATATGGACCACAAAGCCAGTTCCACAGTTATTTTTATTCTTCTCCTCTAATCAGGGAGAGATTTAGACACCTGGTTGGTGCAATTAACTATCAGGTAGAACAGAAAAACAGCAGTACTTCGGAACTCCTAGGGTAAGATTGTAATACCCCTTTGATAGGGCATTAGAGTACACTAGGTTGTAGTGGATAGGGGTTGGAGAATAAGAGCTAGGGTGTACTGTGCTGAGGTTAGTGTACTGTATGTTACCTCTCCTCTGCTGGCTGGTGACATGGGACAGGCTAAGCATGTTGAGGAAGTGTTTCTTGTCCTCCAGTTGGGGGAAACAGTCCATCTCTTCAGGGGTGAGAGTGGTGCTGAGGGGGGGAACAGGTGCCACAGTAGAACAAGGGGTCTTCCTCTTGCCTTGTACAGGAGGAGGGGAGATGCTGCGCTCTCTCAGCATCCTCCTCCTCTTCCTCCTCTTCTGATGAAACAGCTGGTCACGATGGGCCAGCGTGGTCAGGCCACACACGCGCAGAAAACACACCTTCTACAGAGAGACAGATTACAGAGAATTAAATCATACAACGATATAATAGAAGAACAATTGAAAATTGTTAATGTGTGTGGTAGTTACCTCTGAGGATGTGTCTAGTTTTAGGGGGGGCTGCTCTGCAACCCTTCTGAGGTGGGCCTTCACTTCCTCCTCATCACTCTCATCATACGACTCATCTAGATCATAGTAATACCCTGGGGGAGGGAGGGAGGGAGCGAGGGAGGGAGGGGGAGAGAGAGAGAGAGAGAGAGAGAGAGAGAGAGAGAGTACAGACCAGAGTTTTGTTAAAGCCCACCCAGATCTCGTCTTATCCCCACTTGAATGTCCACTCTCCTCACCTCCCTCCCTCCCTCCCTCTTACATCCCCTTTCGTCTTACCTCCCTCCCTGGCCTCTCTCCTCCTGCTCTCCTCCAGATCCAGCTTGCTGACCAGCCTGTGCTGCTGCTGAAGGATCTTATCGTACACCACTGGGTTTTGAGGCTCCTGGCCTGGCGGCTCAGACTTCTGGAGGTCCCTGGAGGGAGAGGGGGAGCTGGACGGGCGCTGGACCCCCAGGTCAGAGCTGGGGCTGGGGGAGGACAGGAGCAGTGAGCCCTTCTGGTGGAGGTGGTTATGGTGGTGGTTATGTTGGTGGTGGAGACTGTGAGTGGATCTTTCAAGCTCAGCCATGCTCCAGAGGCCAGAAATCTGCAGAACGGGTCCCCTGATGAAGGAGAACCTCTCTGGGCCCTCCCCCATCCTCCTGCATCCCTCCTCCCCCCGCTCCCAGCTGGGGGGCCACTCAGCTCTGGTCAGACCAGGAGGAAGGCGGGAGGGGGGAATAGGGGAGTCAAACCTGCGACGAGGGTCTGGGGAGGTCTCTGTGAGAGAGGCAGGGTTCCAGAGGGTGGTGGGAGGGACAGGGGGGTGGGGGAGGAGGTGAGGGTGAGCTTTGGGGGAGATGAGTGGAGGTGGGGCTCCTAGGTGGGGTTGAGACTCTCTGTTGCCTGGGTCACGCTGGCTGGCGTTGGACCTGTGAAGACAAGAAAAACAATATAGTCACACACAAACACACACAAACACACACAAACACACACAAACACACTTGGTTTTATCAGAGTTGACCTTGATGATGCAGCCAAGCTAAAAGCAGAGTAGAACGAGTACTGACTCGGAGGATACTGCAGTGTTATCTTAATACATGCCTAAACGTACGCACATCAGTGTTTCATTTGTAAAAGTGAGCCCGGGGGGGGGGGGGGGGGGGATGATGTGGGGGGCTCTGAAGTGCCAGATAAAAAATCACCTGTATAATAATAAATAATTGCATGCATTATCGTTGCTTTTGCATTATCATTGATTTTGCATTATCGTTGCTTTTCCATTAGCATTGCTTTTGCATTATCTAGGTCTAGGAAAAATGTTGTCTTTTAGAAACACATTTCACACAATTCACATCATTTTTGATGACTGGATACTTTAGCAGAATCTTTTCTTATTACCTCACAAATGATCAAAATGACAGGCTACTTTGACATTGACAAACTGAGAATCTCAGATCAATAAAAATAGTCTAAGCCTAGGTGTGAGGAGACACAAAGTGTACAATTTAAGGAGGAAATGATAGTCCTAAAAAAACTTTCCAGTTTCACTGACTCAGCCAATGACGCACAGCTCACTCACCAGCGATGGTCAATGCGCTCATGCCAAAAGCTCATCTCTCTCTTGTTTTACTTTGTAAAACAGTGCTGTTCACTTAAAAGGCCTATTTGGAAGTTGATCAAATATTTTGGTAGATTATAGACAGATTAGTCTTCTCTTTTCAGCAGGAGCCATATGCTTTCCAACGATTATACTTGAAATATTGCAAAAGGCCTGTTTTGGCTAGATGCTGTTCACTGACAGATTTGCTATTTCTCCTCTGTGGCTAAATTATAGGCATAGGCCCACTCCTGGTGTAGTATTCTGAATGATTCCCTCTCTTTCTGAACTGACAGCAGTAATTCTATAACTTTGGCAAATGTATTTCAATTCAATAGGAGTGCTGTGGCACCTCCAGCACGCTTCCCGCGGCTATGATTATGATTATATAAGGAAATAAATGATGAAGTGCAACGCTGGAGAGATGAGAGTTCCAGGCTCATGTCTATCAGAGCAGAGAGAGATCATAGACAGTGAATATCATTCTACTTCTGTGAGAGTTACAGGCAAGCTGCTCTCTCTCACCACAGCAATGACCACTCGTTGGTCTATTCACTATTCACATGACGTTTTTAGGGGGCAGGAGAATTACAGACAAGGCAACTTGAATGAACTCTGTTTTTATTAACATTTTTACATTACAAACAGTGATAAGCAGTGGTGGAAAAAGTACCGAATTGTCATACTTACAAAAGTAAAGATACTTTAATAGAAAATTAAGTCAAGTAAAAGTGGAAGTCACCTAGTAAAATCCTACTTGAGTAAAAGTCTAAAAGTATTTGGTTTTAAAAATACTTAAGTATCAAAAGTAAATGTAATTGCTAAAATATAGTTAAGTATCAAAAGTAAAAGTAAGAATCATTTCAAATTTCTTATAATAAGCAAACCTTACGGCACCATTTTCTTTTTTTCATTTATTTACGGATAGCCAGGAGCACAATCTAACACTCAGACTCCATAACAAACCAGGCATGTGTTTAGTGAGTCCGCCAGATCAGAGGCAGTAGGGATGACTAGGGATATTCTCTCGATAAGTTTATGAATTAGACCATTTTCCTGTACTGCTAAGCATTCAAAATGTAAAGAGTACTTTTGGGTGTCACGGAAAATGTATGGAGTAAAAAGTACATAATTGTATTTAGGAATGTAGTGAACTAGAAGTAAAAGTTGTCAAAAATATAAATAGTAGAGTAAAGTACAGCTACCCAAAAAACTACTTAAGTAGAACTTTCAAGTATTTTTACTTAAGTACTTTACACCACAAGAGGTAACGGATCCTAGAAAATGGGTTCCGGAACGAAACATTTAAAAACTGAAAGGTGCCGGATCCTGTTCCTGCTGGGGAAACTGATTAACTTATGCATTTCTCAACTGCTTGTTCCCTGCCTGATTAGACACTCACCTGTTGCTGTGTCTCCTAGGCTCCACCCCTTCCCCAGGTGACCACGCCTCACTCTCCTGCCCCTGCCGGCGTTGCTTTGACAACCAGAGCTTCTCCCCGTTGGCCTGTTGGAGCTTCATTGCAGAGGCCAGTGTTCCATGGAGCCCCCCGGTAGAGGCTGAGGCAGTGTGTGCGTTCCCCATCTGAGAGGGCACCAGGGTGAGAATGGGGTGAGAGGCTGACCCCCTGGAGGACTGGAGGTCTGGTTGTAGAGGTTTAGGGACTGGGAGGGCAGGGAGGGTGGGCTTACCTGGGGAAAAGAGATGAAATATTATAATTAAACACTACATTATGCACTTTATAATGCATGATATGGATGGTGACCAGTCTCTACTTTCAAGAGAAATATCTGGTGCTTAATTAACGGGAAATCAACCAATCAGTGTGTGTATTTAATCTTTACTGTATATGTGTCTGTATGTGTATGTGTGTGTGTGTGTGTATGTACACCGCACCCAGCCTTTTGGGTGTCAGCCTCTCTCCAGGTCTGACCCTGTCCTCCGGCGGAGCCGTGAGAGCCTTCAGTCCAGCAAGGTACTGAGTCCCCACCGCTTTCACCATCTCCCTCTCCCTCTCTCTCTCCCTCTGCCTTTCTCGCTCCCTTTCTCTCTCTCTGTCCTGCTCCCTCTCTCTCTCCCGTTCCAGCTCAAGCTCCCTCTGTTTCTCTCGTTGGCGAAGGTCTTCCTCCATCTGTAGTCTGTGGGGAGGTTAAAAGATACACACACATCCACACACCACAGACACATGGGAGAGATGACGAGAGATGCAACACCCAACATGGCGCAGATTAACCACACACTGTTAAACACACACACCTATGCACACACATGCCCACGCTTGCAGGCGCGTACACACACACAGAGCATTAAGACAGCATGAGTGAGCAAGAGAAGATTAACAATTAATAGGTAACCACAGGATATAAACACACACAGACACCGATGTGTGTATTGGTGTGTGTGATGTGTATATGGTAGCAAAATTTAACACAGTCAGCAACCTGTGCCTTTCCTGCAGAGAGATTACAAAGTGTGTGTGCATGTATGAGTGTAACACCTCTCAGCCAGAGGGATTGTTCAGCTTCCAAAGGTAGCAGCCCTCAGAGCAGGTGCAGGTGTGTGTATTATAAGTGTGTGTGTTACCTCTCAGCTATTGCGCTTTGTGTGTGGCTGAGCTCCCCAGGGTAGCGTGCCCCAGGCACGTGCATGTGGAGGGCAGAGGGGTGGAGGGTAGAGAAGGCTCCGCCTGCTGGTACAGAGTAGAACTGAGAGCGCAGTGCAGACAGACACAGAGACTCCTCCATCCTGGAACACACAGAGAGAGAGACAAAGGGAAAAGGAATGGCAGGAGAGGCAAAGAGAGAGGGAGCAATTCATTTAAACCTTTGGCACATTTTGGGGTTCAGTCGCCATTTATACATCCCAACCCGGGACGCACAAACACAAAGGCTGCTTCAAACCTCTGTCTCCCTGTCTGTCTCTCTGTGTCCCTGTTTGTCTATTTGTCTTCCTGTCTGTCTGCCTGTCTCTCTGTCTCATCTGTAGAACACTGATTCTATAGAGTCAGACTGAGGTAGGTAGGGTGGTCTATATACTGACCTGTGTAGGTGGTGGAGATAGGCAGGGTGGTCTATAGACTGACCTGTGTATGTGGTGGAGATAGGCAGGGTGGTCTATAGACTGACCTGTGTAGGTGGTGGAGGTAGGCAGGGTGGTAGTAGGCAGCAGCAGCAGTAACATGGGCAGCGGTGACGGGGTCAAGCCCCAGGTGCAGCGAGCGTAGGCGGAGGTCTTCTGAGGTAGCAAAGGGGCGGAGTCCTCTCAGGTACTCCTCTGGGACCGTCCCCGAGGGAACTGCAGGGTGTACTTGACCAGGTAGACTACAGGAGGGGGAGGAGTTGGGGATTAGATTGCAAATTTGAGTCTGCTGTTTTGGGGTGAACGGAGGATAGTGCATATGTGGTTTAAGCAAGAGAGACTTATCCGTTGCACTGTTGATGGGTTTGTGTGTGTGTGTGTGTGTGTTTGTGTTTGTGGTGTGTGTCTGTGTACATGTGTGTGGTGTATTTGTATGTGTGTGTATAGACATCCAGGAGTGATTCACCTAAGGCCCTGTAGTCGCCGGTCCTGCATGACAGAGCTGGGGGTGAGGCTGAAGGGGTAAGAGGAGTGAGCCAAGACGTGATGAGAGGGGACAGGATAACCTCCTTTCTTCTGGGTAGGGCTGAGCTCAGACCCAACACTCTCCCTACTCACTCCACAAACACCTGACTCAGCCTGACAGAGAGAGGGAGAGGGAGGGAGAAGAAGAGAGACGGAAATAGATCATGTTTGTTAAGCAAAAAAAAAATCTCCCACTCATAACATGTGAAACTATTTTCATGTCAGGATTTGTCCCTTAATGTTGAGCTAACCATAGCATGTTAACACTGTCATTGGCTATCAATGTAGCTACTCCAAACCCCCACTCTGTTTGGAACACGCATCACTGAATCCCCTGCCAGCAATGCTCTCATAACTACTCTGACACCCCTGTCATGTCTGTCCCCTACACACACACAAACTCGCCTGCACGCACACATCACCTTCTTCTAGGTCACAGCAAGAGACTCTCATGTTAATAGCTCTATGAGCTTGAGGCAGGGAAGGAGAGGGGAATGGAGGGAGAGGGGAACGGAGGGAGTGGGGGACAAGGGAGATGAGAATGGAGGAAGAAGGGAACGGAGGGAGTGGGGGACAAGGGAGAAGGGAATGGAGGGAGAGGGGAACAGAGGGAGTGGGGGACAAGGGAGAAGGGAATGGAGGGAGAGGGGAACGGAGGGAGTGGGGGGCAGAGGGTGAGGAGAGTGGAGGGAGAGGGGAATGAGGGAGTGGGGGACAAGGGAGAAGGGAATGGAGGGAGAGGGGAACGGAGGGAGTGGGGGACAAGGGAGAAGGGAATGGAGGGAGAGGGGAACGGAGGGAGTGGGGGACAAGGGAGAAGGGAATGGAGGGAGAGGGGAACGGAGGGAGTGGGGGACAAGGGAGATGGGAATGGAGGAAGAGGGGAACGGAGGGAGTGGGGGACAAGGGAGAAGGGAATGGAGGGAGAGGGGAACAGAGGGAGTGGGGGACAAGGGAGAAGGGAATGGAGGGAGAGGGGAACGGAGGGAGTGGGGGGCAGAGGGTGAGGAGAGTGGAGGGAGAGGGGAATGGAGGGAGTGGGGGACAAGGGAGAAGGGAATGGAGGGAGAGGGGAACGGAGGGAGTGGGGGACAAGGGAGAAGGGAATGGAGGGAGAGGGGAACGGAGGGAGTGGGGGACAAGGGAGAAGGGAATGGAGGAAGAGGGGAACGGAGGGAGTGGGGGACAAGGGAGAAGGGAATGGAGGGAGAGGGGAACGGAGGGAGTGGGGGACAAGGGAGAAGGGAATGGAGGGAGAGGGGAACGGAGGGAGTGGGGGACAAGGGAGAAGGGAATGGAGGGAGAGGGGAACGGAGGGAGTGGGGGACAAGGGAGAAGGGAATGGAGGGAGAGGGGAACGGAGGGAGTGGGGGACAAGGGAGAAGGGAATGGAGGGAGAGGGGGGCAGAGGGTGAGGAGAGTGGAGGGAGAGGGTGACGAAGACAGAGGGGAACGGAGGAAGAGGGGAGCAAAGGGAGAGGGGGCGGAGCGAGAAGGGGTGGGAGGGAGAGGGGGACAGGGGAGAGGGGGAAGGTAGTGGAAAGTGGAAGAAGGAGAGGGGAAATGGAGCAGGGGGAAGGAGGGAGAGGGGGAGAGTAAGAGAGAGGGAGGATGAGGATGAAATAGATGAAAGGGAGGGGAGATGACCTCTCAGCTGCAAGCTAAAAGCCCACCCGGGTGGAGAAGTGCTTCTGATATGAGCAAGTTAAGATCAGGGCAGGAGGCAACCCCTAAAACACCTCCTCTACTACCCCCTTTATCTTTCTCTGCTGTCTACCTCTCTCCCCATCAAGTATAAACAACCACACACTCACTCACTCACTCTACCAAACTACTCCCACACATGAGTAACCTTGCTGAGGACATATTAGCTCCCAGTGCTAATGATTAGGCTTTAGCTGTGGTTGTTAAGCAGTGGTCACCAACTGGTCGATCGCAATCCAAGTCATTCCTAGTCGATCACCAAACATTGGTGTAAAAAAAACTTGAACGCACAGCAAAGTTGATACTGTGAGATTTCTAAACGTTTAAAACCATGACTAGAGAGACTCAATGAATACAGAAAAGAGATGCTGTTTTTATGAGGAAGTTCATGATTACGTTGTTGTTCAGCACTGTCAACACTTCGTTCAACACTTTAATAAGCCATAAAATGTATGTTCTCCCTACTTCCACTCACACTACAACCAGCACCACAGCTGCAATGAATTACTATAGCAAAGTGTTCCCATAAGCTTGTGTTATTAGCAGCTTGTGTATTTTTAATATCTATGAATATTTCACTTTCTCTGGTCATAGTAAAAACATGAATTGGTGCATGAGTCAGCTGGAAGACCTTGTCCCCATTTCTCATCGGAGGGACGGTGTTGGTGAGTCGGGCAGACTCACCCCTGCTCCCTCCCTCCCTCCCCTCAAACTGACCATCATATGCAGGCCGTCAGTCCCCCCCCCCCCCCCCCCCCAAAAAAAAATATATATATATACTATGCTCACTCTTTGCTTCACAAGAAATACAACAAATGATCTATTACCAGTGTGCAGGTCCGTGAGTGTTGTTGGGATTATCTGGTGAAGACAAAATCGCAGCAGCCCCCAGAACACACCTTGACCCCTGAACTTGCTGATAGCCAATTAGCCTCCACAGGCTGTCCTTATTGGTTGAACTGGATGTACTCTGACTGGATGTGTTGTGTTCTGGGAGTCATTCTGAATAGAAACACCTGCTACATCCATGTAGAGAAAGTCAAAACATCACATCCTTTCAGTCCTTAAAGTGGAACTGACAGCATTTTAACTACTTTGCAGATATGAAACAAACAGACAATCATAATATCAGTCAAAAATATATCAAATGACCAATTTATGGAGGCAGTTCAACACATGTATTGTTATTTTCCTTTACTTAACTAGGCAAGTCAGTTAAGAACAAATTCTTATTTTCAATGACAGCCTAGGAACAGTGGGTTAACTGCCTGTTCAGGGGCAGAACGGCAGATTTGTACCATGTCAGCTCGGGGATTTGAACTTGCAACCTTACGGTTACTAGTCCACCACTCTAACCACTAGGCTACCCTGCCGCATGATTTATATAATTCACCAATACATTTCTTGGTAGTCCAAAACATATTGCTATCAGGTTGTAAATCACAGCTGGCCTGATACATTGTTTGCTGCCTCCATTTGGGATGCACTGTTTCAGTTTCAATGACTCAATACTTTGGACAAAAACTGAAGAATGTAACTAATGCTGGGAATGTCAATACAATCAAACTAGCAAGAGCAGTGATCACAAGTCAGTCATAACATGGCTAATAGACTAGCATATCTAATTATGTAGCAAGCTAAAAACACTGAGCCTCATGTTAGCCAGATAGCTAGCTGCTAGGAGGACGTTGTAGGAGTGGGTGAGTGACTGACTTTTTCCCCTCATATTGTTTTTAGGCGGCTATACACAGCTAGAGATGCAGGTGTCATTTGGTTAGCTAGCAAGAACTTGAATGACTGTTATCCAGTTAGCATATCTCTTGCATTTGCAAATTCACTCTGGCTATCTACTCTGATTTCAGAGCACTCTCGTCTTTAATATATCCACATCATTTTCCTTTCTCATGATGTCATCTATTTTGTGAAGTGCACCAGTCCGTCCTGCAGCAAAGCACCACCACAACATGATGCTGCCACCCCCATGCTTCACTGTCGGGATGGTGTTCTTCGACTTGCAAGCTTCCCCCTTTTTCCTCCAAACATAATGATGGTCATTATGGCCAAACAGTTTTGTTTTTGTTTCATCAGACCAGAGGGCATTTCTCCAAAAAGTACGATCTTTGTCCCCATGTACAGTTGCAAACCGTAGTCTGGCTTTTTTATGGCAGTTTTGGAGCAGTGGCTTCTTCCTTGCTGAGCGGCCTTTCAGGTTATGTCGATATAGGACTCATTTTACTGTGGATATAGATACTTTTGTACCTGTTTACTCCAGCATCTTCACAAGGTCTTTTGCTGTTGTTCTGGGATTGATTTGTACTTTTCTCACCAAAGTACGTTCATCTCTAGAAGGCAGAACGCATCTCCTTCCTGAGCTGTATGGTGACTGCGTGGTCCCATGGTGTTTATACTTGCGTACTATTGTTTGTACAGATGAACGTGGTACCTTCGGGCATTTGGACATTTCTCCCAAGGATAAACCAGACATGAAGGTCCACTATTTTTTTTCTGAGGTCTTGGCCTATTTCTTTTGATTTTCCCATGATGTCAAGCAAAGAGGCACTGAAAAACAAGTTTTAATGACTCCAACCTGAGTGTATGTAAACTTCCGACTTCAACTGTATGACCGGTGTCAGTAAACCTAGCCAAAAAACAACAAATAGTTAGTCAAGAACGCTCTAGATAACATGTAAACAGCCTTACCAGCTCTGCTATGGTGAGTAAAATGGTCAGAGTGAGGTGTTCTCTCATTTGTGTCTGGAAGTAACTTGCTAGCAAGCTAGCCAACTTTAGCCAGTTAGCTTGGGTGATTGGTTGGGACAAGAATGAATGCATTGGCAAGCAAGCGGCATAAAGACGAGTAGGCTACATTCCCCATCGTTTATGAGTGTACTTATGACGGGCAACTAGATTAAAAAGTTTGAAAGGGTTTATCTAATTTTCCTCCGTTAGATTTTAGCTCATCTTGGTCTGGCTAGCATTAGTTGTTGATCTTGTTGTTGTTGATGTGCATAACTGAGGGAGAGAGAGCCTACCTTTTCATGGTTGTTTGATAAATAGGACTGTAATGTTCCCAAATATAAGAGGACTCCCGTGGTATTTACTTATTTGTAGAAATGCTTTCAGGTGTAATATATGGCTTTTGGAGAATGCGTTCTAATGATCTAATTTTGCGCTGTTGCAACTGCCTGTAAACACACAGTCCAGTTCAAAGTGAATGATGGCATGTCCATGTGGCAAATGGCTTGTTGGCATAAAGGCCTACTGTAGCTCTGATTGGCTATTACGCACCGGTCTGCAAAGACTCTGGTCTTGGACGAGACCGATGTTTTTATTAGGTTTTATTTGCTGCAGTGTCTATTAATTGTCCACACACATGGGCTTTCCCACTCTATATGGCTAGATGCCTTAGAATGTTTGGAAAATGCCTTAGAATGTTTGGAATGTTCACAAATGCCTTAGAATGTTTGGAAATTACGTATACTAAGAATTTTGAAAACGTGGAAATGATCATATCTAAGTGCTCGCTTGACAGAAAATGTTTTTAAAAATAAAAATATTATTCCTGGGGATGTATTTGAACAGATTTTTAAAAAGATTTAATGTTGCTAAAATGCTGTCAGTTCCACTTTAACTTCCTTCATACTTACTTTCCTCTATCCCCTGTCCCCCTTTCTTTTTCACTCAGTTCAACTACCTCTGATTATACCCCCCCTCTCTCTTTCTCTCTCTCTACCACACTCTGTCCATTTCCCTGCCTCTTCCTCCTCTTCCTCTCTTTAACCCTCTCTCTCCTTGCTCTCTATTTCTCTCTTCCACTACCCCCTCTCTGAATAGGAACCCTAGGGTAGGAGGCCGAGCCAGACAGACTGCTCTTTGTGAGGGGGAGAAAGGCTGCTCGGGGGGCTAACCCCTGGATTGTTTAGAGGGCCTAGTTCCTCACTCCATCTTAAATACAAACACAAATACACACAGGGCTCTTGGGACACAAGGGACACAAGAAAATGCACACAAAGCTCACTATTCACAGCATACTGCACACACACACAACAACATAGGAGACAGTGTTTACAGCTACTACTTTTCTTTCCAGTCCACACTGGGTGACTCTCTCTCTCTCTCTCTCTCTCTCTCTCTCTCTCTCTCTCTCTCTCTCTCTCTCTCTCTCTCTCTCTCTCTCTCTCTCTCTCTCTCTCTCTCTCTCTCTCTCTCTCTCTCTCTCTCTCTCTCTCTCTCTCTCTCTCTCTCTCTCTCTCTCTCTCTCTCTCTCTCTCTCTCTCTCTCTCTCTCTCTCTCTCTCTCTCTCTCTCTCTCTCTCTCTCTCTCTCTCTCTCTCTCTCTCTCTCTCTCATTATTTTAAGTGCATCTTATGAAGGCTTCATGAAGCTTTCATATAGGCTCCATGAGCACTACATAAAGTGTGCAGCGGAACACTGTATCCTGGAAACACACATTTTTATTAAAACAAAACCGCTATTCATTAAATACAAATACCGAACTTGTTTTTGTGTGGATTCCGCGACACGGTTAGCTTTTAACAGCTAGGACCGCTATTTCTTGTCCCGGAATCCCGCTTAACAGACAGGTTGAAGCCTGCTTGACTGAGACGTTAAGCTTCTAGCCATCAAGCGAACGAAGTTGGTACCAGATGAGTTTTGCAATGGGGCCCTCTTTGTCTGGAGAAATACATGAACCGTTCCAGAGCTGTAAAGCTCTACAGTTCCAGAGCTGTAAAGCTCTACAGTTCCAGAGCTGTAAAGCTCTACAGTTCCAGAGCTGTAAAGCTCTACAGTTCCAGAGCTGGAGCTGTATCTCCTACGTTTTGTTTTGGAACAAAGCGGATCACTCAGCGTTCCAATGTGGCAATTGTTTGCTTGCCCAGGATTATAGTCTTGAGGTGGCTTCCTTAATCACGCAGGTCACCAGCCTAGGTAAGGAACTGGGGAACACTCAGAGTGGAATGTTTACATTTTCTCCGCCGGAGGCTGGACGCAGTTCGCGCTTGCTGGATGCATCTCCGCCTTGTCGTTATTCGACTGGCCAGTGTTGCCTGGAGCTCCCCTATCTAATAGCAGAGTCAAAGGATGTCACGTGATTATTGCAGCTCAACGTGTAACTTCTGTTGACAATGTCGATACCTTTTATAAGGAGGATGGGATCCACCCAAATCATTTGGGATCCTGGATCCTTTCACAGCAATATAAGGCTGCGTTGAGAAAATGACTTATCAATGTCTCAAGCCCAGCTCAGCTAATCCTTACCATTGTGACGCAGAGTTGTCATAATGCTTCAGCAATTGTACATTATACCAGGGGTGTTGGTAGACACAATATAAGTAACCTAATTTATGTCCCGTTAACTGCACTGAATGCCTCTACTGGTCCTACAGATATTGTATGCAGCAATCATGTGCCTATGAACCAGATTTATACTGTTAGCACTGAGGCGGTGTGCCCTAGGAGCAAGTCCACTGTGTGCATGTTATGGTGAGTGAATGAGGACCCAAAAGCGAACTAACTTAAACAGAGCTTCTTTAATAACCAAACATAGGTAGGCTCAGATAGACCGGCAGATTCCGACAGGACAGGACAAGGTTACAGCAAACATGACGATAGTCTGGCTCAGGCATGAAACACAACAAACAAGAATCCGACAAGGACAGGAACAGAAACAGAGAGAGATATAGGGACCTAATCAGAGGGAAAAAGGGAACAGGTGGGAAACGGGGTGAATGGGTAGTTAGAGGAGACAAGGAACAGCTGGGGGAAAGCGGGGGAGAAAAGGTAACCTAACAACGACCAGCAGAGGGAGACAGGGTGAAGGGAAAGGACAGAGACAAGACACAACATGACATTACATGACAGTACCCCCCCACTCACCGAGCGCCTCCTGGCGCACTCGAGGAGGAAACCTGGCGGCAACGGAGGAAATCCTCGATCAGCGCACGGTCCAGCACGTCCCGAGAGGGAACCCAACTCCTCTCCTCAGGACCGTACCCCTCCCAATCTACGAGGTACTGGTGACCACGGCCCCGAGGACGCATGTCCAAAATTCTACGGACCCTGTAGATGGGTGCGCCCTCGACAAGGATGGGGGGGGGGGGGGGAAGACGAGCGGGGGCGCGAAGGACGGGCTTGATGCAGGAGACATGGAAGACCGGGTGGACGCGACGAAGGTATCGCGGAAGAAGAAGTCGAACTGCGACAGGATTAATGACCCGAGAAATACGGAACGGACCAATGAACCGCGGGGTCAACTTGCGAGAAGCCGTCTTAAGGGGAAGGTTCTGAGTGGAGAGCCAAACTCTCTGACCGCGACAATATCTAGGACTCTTAGTTCTACGCTTATTAGCAGCCCTCACAGTCTGCGTCCTATAACGGCAAAGTGCAGACCTGACCCTCTTCCAGGTGCGCTCGCAACGTTGGACAAAAGCCTGAGCGGAGGGGACGCTGGACTCGGCGAACTGAGATGAGAACAGCGGAGGCTGGTACCCAGACGAAGGAAGCGAGTTGTGGGCGTATTCTGCCCAGGGGAGCTGTTCTGACCAAGACGCAGGGTTACGAAAAGAAAGACTGCGTAAGATGCGACCAATAGTCTGATTGGCCCGTTCTGCTTGACCGTTAGACTGGGGGTGAAAGCCGGAAGAGAGACTGACGGAAGCCCCAATCAAACGGCAAAACTCCCTCCAAAATTGAGACGTGAATTGCGGACCTCTGTCCGAAACGACGTCTGACGGAAGGCCATGAATTCTGAAAACATTCTCGATGATGATTTGTGCCGTCTCTTTAGCAGAAGGAAGCTTAGCAAGGGGAATGAAATGAGCCGCCTTAGAGAACCTATCGACAACCGTAAGAATAACAGTCTTCCCCGCTGACGAAGGCAGTCCGGTGACAAAATCTAAGGCGATGTGAGACCACGGTCGAGAGGGAATAGGAAGCGGCCTGAGACGGCCGGCAGGAGGAGAGTTACCGGACTTAGTCTGCGCGCAGACCGAACAAGCAGCCACGAAACGACGCGTGTCATGCTCCCGGGTGGGCCACCAAAAACGCTGGCGAATGGAAGCAAGCGTACCCCGAACGCCAGGGTGGCCGGCTAACTTGGCAGAGTGAGCCCACTGAAGAACGGCCAGACGAGTAGGAACGGGAACGAAAAGAAGGTTCCTGGGACAAGCGCGCGGCGACGGAGTGTGAGTGAGCGCTTGTTTTACCTGCCTCTCAATTCCCCAGACAGTCAACCCGACAACACGCCCCTCAGGGCCAGTGGAGGCTACTGAAGAACTGAAGAGACGAGACAAAGCATCAGGCTTGGTGTTCTTAGAGCCCGGACGATAAGAAATCACGAACTCGAAACGAGCGAAAAACAGCGCCCAACGCGCCTGACGCGCATTAAGTCGTTTGGCAGAACGGATGTACTCAAGGTTCCTATGGTCAGTCCAAACGACAAAAGGAACGGTCGCCCCCTCCAACCACTGTCGCCATTCGCCTAGGGCTAACCGGATGGCGAGCAGTTCGCGGTTACCCACATCATAGTTACGTTCCGACGGCGACAGGCGATGAGAAAAATACGCGCATGGGTGGACCTTGTCGTCAGAGAGGGAGCGCTGAGAAAGGATGGCTCCCACGCCCACCTCTGACGTGTCAACCTCGACAACGAACTGTCTAGAGACGTCAGGTGTAACAAGGATAGGAGCGGATGTAAAACGATTCTTGAGGAGATCAAAAGCTCCCTGGGCGGAAACGGACCACTTAAAGCACGTCTTGACAGAAGTAAGGGCTGTGAGAGGAGCTGCCACCTGACCGAAATTACGGATGAAACGACGATAGAAGTTCGCGAAGCCGAGAAAGCGCTGCAGCTCGACGCGTGACTTAGGGACGGGCCAATCAATGACAGCTTGGACCTTAGCGGGATCCATCTTAATGCCTTCAGCGGAAATAACAGAACCGAGAAATGTGACGGAGGAGGCATGAAAAGTGCACTTCTCAGCCTTCACAAAAAGACAATTCTCTAAAAGGCGCTGGAGGACACGTCGAACGTGCTGAACATGAATCTGGATTGACGGTGAAAAATCAGGATATCGTCAAGGTAAACGAAAACAAAGATGTTCAGCATGTCTCTCAGGACATCATTGACTAATGCCTGAAAGACAGCTGGAGCGTTAGCGAGGCCGAAAGGAAGAACCCGGTATTCAAAGTGCCCTAACGGAGTGTTAAACGCCGTCTTCCACTCGTCCCCCTCCCTGATGCGCACGAGATGGTAAGCGTTACGAAGGTCCAACTTAGTGAAAAACCTGGCTCCCTGCAGGATCTCGAAGGCTGAAGACATAAGAGGAAGCGGATAACGATTCTTCACTGTTATGTCATTCAGCCCTCGATAATCTATGCAGGGGCGCAGAGACCCGTCCTTCTTCTTGACAAAAAAAAACGGGAGAGGAGGAGGGGACTATGGTACCGGCGTCAAGAGCTACAGACAAATAATCTTCGAGAGCCTTACGTTCGGGAGCCGACAGAGAGTATAGTCTACCCCGGGGGGGGGTGGTTCCCGGAAGGAGATCAATACTACAATCATACGACCGGTGTGGAGGAAGAGAGGTGGCCCTGGACCGACTGAACACCGTGCGCAGATCGTGATATTCCTCCGGCACCCCTGTCAAATCACCAGGCTCCTCCTGTGAAGAAGAGACAGAGGAAACAGGAGGGATAGCAGACATTAAACATTTCACATGACAAGAGACGTTCCAGGAGAGGATAGAATTACTAGACCAATTAATGGAAGGATTATGACAAACTAGCCAGGGATGGCCCAAAACAACAGGTGTAAAAGGTGAACGAAAAATTAAAAAAGAAATGGTTTCACTATGATTACCAGAAACAGTGAGGGTTAAAGGTAGCGTCTCACGCTGAATCCTGGGGAGAGGACTACCATCCAGGGCGAACAAGGCCGTGGGCTCCTTTAACTGTCTGAGAGGAATGTCATGTTCCCGAGCCCATGTCTCGTCCATAAAACAGCCCTCCGCCCCAGAGTCTATTAAGGCACTGCAGGAAGCTGACGAACCGGTCCAGCGTAGATGGACCGACAAGGTAGTGCAGGATCTTGAAGGAGAGACAGGAGTAGTAGCGCTCACCAGTAGCCCTCCGCTTACTGACGAGCTCTGGCCTTTTACTGGACATGAAGTGACAAAATGACCAGCGGAACCGCAATAGAGACAGAGGCGGTTGGTGATTCTCCGTTCCCTCTCCTTAGTCGAGATGCGGATACCTCCCAGCTGCATGGGCTCAGCACCCGAGCCGGCAGAGGAAGATGGTAGTGATGCGGAGAGGGAGGCGACGGAGAGTGCGAGCTCCTTTTCACGAGCTCGGTGACGAAGATCAACCCGTCGCTCAATGCGAATAGCGAGTTCAATCAAGGAATCCACGCTGGAAGGAACCTCCCGGGAGAGAATCTCATCCTTTACCTCTGCGCGGAAACCCTCCAGAAGACGAGCGAGCAAGGCCGGCTCGTTCCAGCCACTGGAGACAGCAAGAGTGCGAAACTCAATAGAGTAGTCTGTTATGGATCGATTGCCTTGACATAGGGAAGACAGGGCCCTGGAAGCCTCCTCCCCAAAAACAGATCGATCAAAAACCCGTATCATCTCCTCCTTAAAGTCTTGATACTGGTTAGTACACTCAGCCCTTGCCTCCCAGATTGCCGTGCCCCACTCACGAGCCCGTCCAATAAGGAGAGATATGACGTAGGCGACACGAGCAGTGCTCCTGGAGTAAGTGTTGGGCTGGAGAGAAAACACAATATCACACTGGGTGAGGAACGAGCGGCATTCAGTGGGCTCCCCAGAGTAACACGGCGGGTTATTGATTCTGGGCTCCGGAGATTCGAAAGCCCTGGAAGTGGCCGGTGGATCGAGGCGGAGATGGTGAACCTGTTCTGTGAGGTTGGAGACTTGGGTGGCCAGGGTCTCAACGGCATGTCGAGCAGCAGACACTTCCTGCTCGTGTCTGCCTAGCATCGCTCCCTGGATCCCGACGGCTGAGTGGAGAGGATCCGAAGTCGCTGGGTCCATTCTTGGTCGGATTCTTCTGTTATGGTGAGTGAATGAGGACCCAAAAGCGAACTAACTTAAACAGAGCTTCTTTAATAACCAAACATAGGTAGGCTCAGATAGACCGGCAGATTCCGACAGGACAGGACAAGGTTACAGCAAACATGACGATAGTCTGGCTCAGGCATGAAACACAACAAACAAGAATCCGACAAGGACAGGAACAGAAACAGAGAGAGATATAGGGACCTAATCAGAGGGAAAAAGGGAACAGGTGGGAAACGGGGTGAATGGGTAGTTAGAGGAGACAAGGAACAGCTGGGGGAAAGCGGGGGAGAAAAGGTAACCTAACAACGACCAGCAGAGGGAGACAGGGTGAAGGGAAAGGACAGAGACAAGACACAACATGACATTACATGACAGTGCAGCTCAAACTGCACTAACATACATAACATGAGCATATCTACTTCTGCTAAGCTTCCCAGTAAAGCAATGAAAACAAGCAAGCATCCCAGAAGAAAAGTGCTAAAAATAGCCCATGTTAACATATGTAGCTTAAGAAACAAGGTTCCTGAAATCAATAATTTGCTAGTAACAGATGACATTCATATTCTGACTCTGAAACTCACTTAGATAATATCTCTGATGATACAGTGGTAGCAATACAAGGTTATAACATGTACAGAAAATATAGAAATGCCAACGGTGGAGGTGTTGCTGTTTATATTCAGAGCCACAATACTGTTGAAGCAATATGGTTACAGTTTCATCTGCCTCACCTAAAGCTCTTTCTGTTGGGAAGCTGCTATAGACCACCAATTGCTAACAGTCAGTATCTGGATAACATGTGTGAAATGCTTGGTAATGTATGTGATATCAACAGAGAGGTATATTTTCTGGGTTATTTAAATATTGACTGGCTTTTATCAAGCTGCCCACTCAAGAAAAAGCTACAAACTGTAACCAGTGCCTGCAACCTCAGTCAACCTACCAGGGTAGCTACAAACAGCACAGGAATTAAATCATCAACATGTATTGATCACATCTTTACCAATGCTGCAGAAATTAGCTTGAAAGCAGTATCCAGATCCATAGGATGTAGTGATCACAATGTAGTAGCCATATCTAGGAAAATCAAAGTTGCAAAAGCTGGGCCTAATATAGTGTATAAGAGGTCATGCAAGAAGTTTTGTAGTAATTCCTATGTTGTTGATGTAAATAATATGTGTCGGTATGTGGTGTGCAATGAGGAGCAAACAAACACTGCACTTGACACATTTATGAAATTATTTATCCCAGTTACGAATAAGCATAAACTCATTAAGAACATGACTGCAAAAACTGTTAAATCCCTGTGGATTGATGAAAAATTGTATGGTTAAGAGGAAGGAGGCAAAAGGAATGGCAAATAAGTCTGTATTGCAAATTGAGAAAACATGACTAAACTGAATAAAAAGGGATATCAACCAGATTCCTTTCCCTATGGCTTTCACATGGTGTGAACAGTCTTTAGACATAGTTTCAAGCTTTTATTCTGAAAAATGAGCGAGAATGATCACATCGCGTCAGTGGATAGCTGTGTGTCCCCAGAGTTTTGCATTCGCGAGCAGCTTGGAGCAGACCTTTTCTCTCTCTCTCCTATTGAAAACGCTACCGTCTGGTTGAAATATTATCGATTATGTATTGTAAAAAGAACCTAAGGATTGATTATAAAAAACTTTGATATGTTTCTACGAGCTTTACGGATACTATTTGGAATTTTCGTCTGCCCGTCGTGACCTGCACGAGCCTTTGGATTACTCAACAAAACGCGCCAACCAAATGGAGTTTTTTTAATATAAAAATAATCTCTATCGAACAAAACAAACATTTATTGTGTAACTGGGAGTCTCGTGAGTGCAAACATCTGAAGATCATCAAAGGTAAGCGATTCATTTTATTGCTTTTCTGACTTGCGTGACCAATCTACTTTGCTGCTAGCTGTTTGTAATGTTTTGTCTGCTGAGAGAGCTGTGCTCACATAAACGCTTGGTTTGCTTTCGCTGTAAAGCTTTTTTGAAATCTGACACGCTAGGTGGATTAACAACAAGCAAGCTGTGTTTTGATATATTGCACTTGTGATTTCATGAAAATTAAATATTTTTAGTAATTTAATTTTAATTTGGCGCTCTGCAATTCAGTGGATGTTGACCAAAATGATCCCGCTAAAGGGATTGGTGCGCCAAGGCTCTCGTTTGTGGGATGACCGGACCAAGGTGCAGCGTGGTAGGCGTACATCGTTCTTTTTATTGATGACACCAAAGGCAAAATAACAACGACAAAAACGGAAGCGCACAGATCTGTTAGGCAAAATAAACTACAGAGAAAACAAGATCCCACAAAACCCCAAAAGGAAAATTACAACTTATATATGATCCCCAATCAGAGACAACGATAGACAGCTGCCTCTGATCGGGAACCATACGCAGCCAACAACACAAAGAACAGAAAACATAGCTTTTCCCACCTGAGTCACACCCTGACCTAACCAAACATAGAGAATAATAAGGATCTCTAAGGTCAGGGTGTGACAGGGTTTGGCCGGTGTAGGCCGTCACTGTAAATAAGAATTTGTTCTTAAATTACACGTTGGCTGCGTTGTGTTAGCTAATCCAAGTTTATCATTTTAAAAGGATAATTGATCATTAGAAAACCCTTTTGCAATTATCTCCAACACAACGTGCCATTGGAACACAGGAGTGATGGTTGCTGATAATGGGCCTCTGTACACCTATGTAGTTATTCCATAAAAAATCTGCCGTTTCCAGCTACAAGTCATTTACAACATTAACAATGTCTACACTGTATTTATGGTCAATTTGATGTTATTTTAATGGACAGAAAATGTGCTTTTCTTTCAAAAGCAAGGGTATTTCTAAGTGACCCCAATCTTTTGAACGGTAGCGTATATCTGACCAAATGATGTAATTTTAATTCCGAATTCCGTAAGGTGAATGTGGAAGAGGTGAAAAAATTATTGTTGTCTATCAACAATGACAAGCCACCAGGGTCTGACAACTTTGATGGAAAATTACTTGGGATAATTGCGGACGTTATTGCCACTCCTATTTGCTATATTTTCAATTTAAGCCTACAAGAAAGTAGAAAGCAAAAGTCATTCCGCTACCTTAGCTCCCTTTACTGGCTCAAATAGCCAACCAACCCTTAGTAAACTTCTTGAAAAAAATTGTGTTTGACCAGATACAATGCAATGCAGTAAACATATTGACAACAAACTTTCAGCATGCTTATAGGGAAGGACATTCAACAAGCACAGCACCTATACAAATGACTGATGATTGGCTTAGAGAAATTGATGATAAAATGATTGTGGGAGTTGTTTCGTTAGACTTCAGTGTGGCTTTTGACATTATTGATCGTAGTCTGCTGCTGGAAAAACGTATGTGTTATGGCTTTACAACCCCTGCTATATGGTGGATAAAGAGTTACCTGTCTAATAAAACAATGGACGCCTGGACCAACATAATCCAAGTAGAATCAGGAATTCTCCAGAGCAGCTGTCTAGGCCCCTTACTTTTTTCAATCTTTACTGATTACATGGTACTGGCCTTGAGTAAAGCCAGTGTGTCTATGCATGCGGATGACTCAACATTATACACGTCAGCAAATACAGTGACTGAAATGACTGCAACACTTAAAGAGCTGCAGTTCGTTTCAGAGTGGGTGGCAAGGAATAAGTTAGTCTTAAATAATTATAAAATTAAAACCATTTTATTTGGGACAAATCCTTCACTAAACCATAACCCTCAACTAAATATTGTAATAAATTATTTGGAAATTGGGCAAGTTGAGGTGACTAAACTGCTTGGAGTTACCCTGGATTGTAAACTGTCACGGTCAAAACATACTGATACAACAGTAGCTAAGATGGGGAGAAGTCTGTCCATAACAAAGCTCTCCCTTCTTAACCGCACTATCATCAAGGTAGGTCCTACAGGCCCTAGTTTTGTCGCACCTGAACTACTGTTCAGTCATGTGGTCAGGTGCCACAAAAAAAGTACTTGCAATTGGCTCAGAACATGGCAGCACGGCTGGCCCTTGGATGTGCACAGAGAGCTAATATTAATAATATGCATATCAATCTCTCCTGGCTCAATAATGATGATGACTTCATCATTACTTGTATTTATGAGAGGTATTGACATGTTGAATTACACTGAGCTGTCTCTTTGAACTACTAACACACAGCTCGGACCCATGCATACCCAACAAGACATGCCACCAGAGGTCTTTTCACAGTCCCCAAGTCCAGAACAGGCATATGTGAAATCTGTGAATGTATTGTAATGTTTTTTTTTTAATGGTATAAACTGCCTTAATTTTGCTGGATCCCAGGAAGAGTAGCTGCTGCTCTGGCAGCACCTAATGGGGATCCATAATAAACCCCAGGAAGAGTAGCTGCTGCTCTGGAAGCACCTAATGGGGATCCATAATAAACCCCAGGAAGAGTAGCTGCTGCTCTGGAAGCACCTAATGGGGATCCATAATAAATACAAATACAAAACACATAAATGGGTGACAAATCATCTATAAACATATTTCATTCTTCATAAAGGATCAATAAATGTGAACAACTAAATGGATGGTTATGTCACACAGTTCTGCCACATTATGAAACTCTATAGAGCATGATATACAGTTATAGATGATTTGTGAAGCATCTATGCAGTGCTTTATAAAGCCTTCATAAGATGCACTTCAAATAAAGCGGGACCGTTTCTTCTTACCTGGTGCCCTTCTCCTATACAGAGAATGTTGCTGGTCTTGCTGTGAGTTGGGGCGATGGTTACTCCAGGAGGGGTGGAGGGAAGGCTGTCTACCCCACTTGAGGTCTGGAGTGGCCCTGGCAACCCCCTCTTAGGAGTGGTGACTGAATTACTGAGACAGGTGGCTGGAGAGGAGACTGAAGACTCACTACTGGGAGAAGAACCTAGGGGAGGGATGGATGGATAGAACAAGAGAGAGCGACAGAGAGAGTTGGATAGATAGAGAGCGCACGAGAGAGAAAGAGAGAGGAATAGCAAGGTAGAAAGGCCATCAGAAAGCCATTACTGTAAAAACGAGACATAACACTAATCAACACACTCAAACGCAGCTAATGGGGCTCATCTGAGAGGAATGAGGGTGGAGCGAGATGGCAGGGTAGAGTGATGCCTGAAAAACAAATGGAAGAGAGTGAGATAGTATAAGGGATAGAGTATAAGGAGAGAGTGTGAGAGATACAGTGAGAAGCAGTGAGAGAGAAGGAAAGAGAGGGAGAGAGGGAGAGTGTAATTGTGGGTAATTACCTCCATTAGGAGCTAACACACAAACACACACCTACACATGCACACGCACACACACAAACACACAATAGCAGCACGGTTGGACATGAATCTGATGTCAGATCGATGGAAAGGAAAGAGGGGAAGAGTGAGCGGGTAGGAGGGAGGAGACTGTAGATGATGGATGGATTTTGGGTGTGAATAGAATAGATGTTATTGATTTCCTGAGGTAAGACGAGAGAGGCGGGGTCACAGTGCTCACCTCTGGGATCTTCAGCCTGTTTGGCCAATTGACGGAGGGCGGCAGCGAATCCAGAGTGAGCAGACTGAGCAGCCGCACTCCCATTGGCTAGCGGGGTGAGAGGGCTGACCGTGGCCGTGGTGCGAGTTGGCGTGGAGATCATTCCTAATGACCGCAACTTCGACTAATGGCTCATACCTGGAGAGATAGAGAGGATGGAAGGGTGGACAAAAAAGTGAAATGAGGGACAGGAGGGTAGTGAAAGAAAGGAAAGGGAGAAGAATATTTCTTCTCTATTGTAATACAACAATGTGTGTGTGGGAAAGAGAAAGCGAGGGAGCTACTGAGAGGCTGTGTGTGTGTGTGTGTGTGTGTGTGTGTGTGTGTGTGTGTGTTAGCTCTGAGATGGGGAAAGAGCAGACACTGAGGTGAAGTATCAGGTCAGAGGTCGGGTTAGTCTGTCAGAGCCATGACACACACACACACACACACACACACAAATTCTAACAAACACACACACACACACGCACAATTCTAACATAATTTGTGTTCCCCCACTGCCCTCCCAGTGACCCACATACAGCTATATACTGCCCCACCCCCACCTAGGCACACACACACACACACACACACACACACACACACACACAGCAAAGGCTCTGATCCTTACGGCTGCCTGTTTGTTGAGACATCGTCATATCCTCTCTCTCCTCTCTCTCTCTCCCTCCTGTACCCTCTTCTATCTCTCTCCTATCCCCCTCCTTTACCCTCCTCTCTCTCACCTCTCTCTCTCTGTTTATCTCTGTTTCACTCACATGCTTATTTAGCAAAACAAACATGCACACTCTCTAACACACATATTTCCCTTCCATGTTCTCTTTGGCTCATTTATCTTTCTCTCTCTCACTCAGTGTGTCTCTTTTTCTCTCATACAAACACATACACACTGATACACATGCTCACCACACACACACCATGCACACACGCACACGCACACATGCACACAGCATGCACACAAACAAACTGACATACAACAAACAAACACACTCACCGGCTGGCTCCGTGTTCTTCCTGCTTGCATTATCTTTTCTCTCTCCCTCACGCTCTTTTTCCCTTTCACACTCGCTCACTCCTCTTCACGTTCCCTCTCTCTCCCTCTCATTTCTTCTCTCTCGCCCCACTCTCTCTTGTTCTTTCACTCTCTCTCTCTCTCTCTCTGTCGCTCTCTCTCTCCTCCAGGAACAGCCCTCTCAGTTGTGCAGCTGCTACACTGTCACGTGATTCCCTCATTCTGTCCCCCTCCCTTATCTTTCTTCCTCTCCTCTCTATCTCTATCCTCTCTATACCCCTCCTACTCTCACTTTCTCTCCCCCTTTCTCCCACTCCCACTTTCTGTCTACCCCCTCCCTCTCATACCTCCACTCCCCTCTTCTCCCTCTCTCCTCCCCCTCATTCTTACCCCCTCCTAAGTATGAGGAGGAACAGGAGGAGGAGGATGGAGGGAGGAGGAGAGGTAAACTTCATCCATCACTCTGTCTCCACCAATCCACCCTGTCTGCTGCAGGGGCCCTGACAGTGACCTATCACCCGAGTCTATGCGTGGTCAGGGGGACAGAGGCTGATGAGGGACGGTGAAGTGTTTAGAGTGGACAACATGACAGCCCAGCACTTTAGACACATACGGTATAAACAAGAAACAACTCAGCTCTCTGTCTCTCACACACACACTGTGTGGCACCTGCTCTGCCCTCTCAGCTCATAAAAGCTGAAGTGTGTGTGTGTTTTTCTGCATTTGTGTTTGTGTGTATGCGTGTGTGTCTGCGCGTGTGTGTGTGTACACGTGTGTGTGAATGTGTGTGCGTGTGTGTGTCATTAGGATTGGAGAACAAGCAATTACAGTGTATATGTGTGTTATTTCCTGCTCTGTCATTACACCACGGAAGAGAATGGAACACACACACACACACAAACACAGAGCGTAAATACATCTCCCTCCTCCGTAAACACATCTCCCTCCTCCGTAAACACCTCTCCCTCCTCCGTAAACACATCTCCCTCCTCCGTAAACACCTCTCCCTCCTCCGTAAACACATCTCCCTCCTCCGTAAACACATCTCCCTCCTCCGTAAACACATTTCCCTCCTCCGTAAACACATTTCCCTCCTCCGTAAACACATCTCCCTCCTCCGTAAACACATTTCCCTCCTCCGTAAACACATTTCCCTCCTCCGTAAACACATCTCCCTCCTCCGTAAACACCTCTCCCTCCTCCGTAAACACATCTCCCTCCTCCGTAAACACATTTCCCTCCTCCGTAAACACATTTCCCTCCTCCGTAAACACATCTCCCTCCTCCGTAAACACCTCTCCCTCCTCCGTAAACACATCTCCCTCCTCCGTAAACACCTCTCCCTCCTCCGTAAACACATCTCCCTCCTCCGTAAACACATCTCCCTCCTCCGTAAACACATCTCCCTCCTCCGTAAACACATCTCCCTCCTCCGTAAACACATTTCCCTCTTCTGTAAACACATCTCCCTCCTCCGTAAACACATCTCCCTCCTCTGTAAACACATCTCCCTCCTCCGTAAACACATCAGGGTAGCCTAGCAGCAGGGTAGCCTAGTCGTTAGAGCGTTGGACTAGTAACCGGAAGGTTGCAAGTTCAAACCCCCGAGCTGACAAGATACAAATCTGTCGTTCTGCCCCTGAACAGGCAGTTAACCCACTGTTCCTAGGCTGTCATTGAATATAAGAATTTGTTCTTAACTGACTTGCCTGGTTAAAAAAAAAAAATTAAACACATCTCCCTCCTCTGTAAACACATCTCCCTCTTCTGTAAACACATCTCCCTCTTCTGTAAACACATCTCCCTCCTCTGTAAACACATCTCCCTCTTCTGTAAACACATCTCCCTCTTCTGTAAACAGATATCCCTCCTCTGTAAACACATATCCCTCCTCCCTCCATGTCAGTGTTATACAGTAGCTGGCAGAGTATTTTATGTTCCACTGACTTAGAGAGTAGATTCTGAGCCAAACACATTTACAACCCTTGTAAACATGTCTATAACATCATTCAGTACAATGTGTGCGTGTGTGTGCCTGGGGAATTTTAATATGTTGAGTTAACAGCCTCACAATCACATAACATAATGATGTCAGTTACACTGACATCTTAAGCGCACACACGCAGGCACGCAAACGCACACGTACGCAAATGCACACACACACTACCTGCTGACTCAGTATTTGTGTATCATTTATCACACAACGTATGGCCCTAATCATCTAATCTCCAGGGACAACACTGCCAGCTAGCATCTTCAACGCTGAGCAGCTGAGGAAATGTAGGGTTTAGTACATCTACAGTAGCATGTTAGCAAAAACTATATACTAGTGGATAACTAAACAGAGTGCAAACATAAAAACATATATTTATGTTTTATTGTCACATATACAAGATACTGTAGGTGCAATGAAATGTGTTATTTTACAAGGTCATATAAAAAGCATGAGCTGGCACACACCCAGAGAAAATGATTTAGTGTAGAGGTGCTGAATAACGATGAATAAACTGGAAGCTATCAAAACAAAGAGAGTCACACACTCCATGTATAAAGTCCAAATCATTTGTTAGGTAAACCATCAATGTCCTGGCAGTACTGGGCTTTCTTCATTGTCAGACGTAGTAGTACGGTGCCCCTGGAGACAATGAGGGTCAAAGGCACATCAACAGATTCTTCACCTTGTCAGCTGAGGGACCAGCGACCTAGTTCGAATACTGTATGGCTCAGTTGGTAGAGCATAGTGCTACAATGCTAGGGTTGTGGGTTTGATTCCCATGGGGGACCAGTAAAGGGGAAATGTATGCATTCACTGCTGAAAGTCACTCTCGATAAGAAATGTAAGTGGTAGACTACCTGCCACCCTCTATTTAAACCCCCCACCGATATGTGCACTGTTAAAATTAAGTGTTTTGTAACAGCAAAACTAGTGGCAACTGAGCTGCTACCAACACAAAGGAGACTAAACCTTAACTTTGCTGGAGTATCGAAACACACAATCCTGAGATGTTTTGAAACATGACACGGTATGTTGTAACACCACTTAATCAAGTGTTGTGCAACATCTTGCCAGGGACTGGGAGCCCTACCAGAAAAGGTTGAAAACACTATTTTGGTGTTTCAAATCCTGTCTAGATCACTTCTTCTGGTGTATTTTCATTAATTTATGTATCTGACCATTTGCCAGTTTATTTAACCCATTTTGGCGGGCAGAGTAGAGGTTTTACAGCGGGCATTAAAAGTTGGAAATGTGTCAATGGGTCGTCTCATCATTGATGATCATTTTGCATGTCATTTTGGATATCCTTTCAACATGATCCATTATGTCCCATGGCACAACAAACTGATTAATACTACTATTTAGAAGTATTATTTTCTATCTTCAAACATGCAACATTGTGTAAAACAATCACAAAGTTTTAAAATGTTGAATTACCCACAACGCACTAAAAACAGAGCCATGTGACAAGATAGGAAGTGTAAGGAGATTAAAATACTTCTAATTAGTTCAATCACTCAATGTTCTCTATCTTTGGTTATCCTCACATAAAATATGTACATTTAGAGAAACATATTAAGTTCGATTTATTCATCAACCAAGAATTCACAAAATGGGACAAACACCACATTGAGAATGCATGCAGAATTGTGCAAAAATATCCTCTGTGTACAACGTAAAACACCAAATAATGCATGCAGAGCAGAATTAGGTTGATACCCGCTGATACCCGCTAATTAACAAAGTTCAGAAAAGAGACATTAAATTCTACAACCACCTAAAAGGAAGCGATTCACAAACCTTCCATAACAAAGCCATCACCTACAGAGAGATGAATCTGCAGATTTTAGAGAAACAACTAATGTTGGTACATATAAGTGTCTTATATCGGCTGAAAGCTTAAATTGTTGTTAATTTAACTGCATTGTCCAATTTACAGTAGCTATTACTGCAAAAAAATGCCATGCAATTGTTTGAGGAGAGCTCCTAACAACAAAACACTTTATTCACCACGATAGGTTTGATAAATTCACCTCTGAGAGTGAAATGTGTACTTACATTCTGCTCTGATTTATCATCCAAAGGGTCCCAGAAATAACATGAGGTGTCAATTTGTTAAATAAAATCATTTTTCATATCTTAAAAATGTCCATATAGCATGCACGATCGATTTCTTATTTCCACTCGTTCAATTCGCAAAGAAAGGAATCTGTGATAATCTAACCCTAAATGTTGTTTCAACCAGTCAAATCACATTCGTATCTATTCCCTCAGAGATCCTAGAACGTAACCAGACTTCACTATATCATTAGGGGTGTAGTATGTCCTATAGGACACCATATTTGGTCAGAGAGCGATGCCTTCATGGCACGACAATGACGCAGCCGGTCTTCATTTGATCGACTGTATCTTTGTCACATCAGCACCAATCGGGTTCAAACAAAGCTAGCTAGATAGCCAATGAACTGGATTTACGGGAGTAACCGGAAACCTTGTGTCTGTCGCAAAACGTAGGTGCTAACCTTTTGCGACAGCATGCCTTTTCCTTTTGGACAAAAATTCTATGAATATTCAGAGTTATGAAGTTATGAAAACTGGTTGTTTTGCAAATATTGAACTTATAAAATGGCTGCTAATTCTGGAAAAGCTAAATCAAAGTCCAATATACAGATTTGACGATATTCTTGCAGAAAAATAAAATATGAATGCAAAGGTCTCCTTCACAATTTGTCCAAATGTACCTGGGTGACTTAACACTAAATGTCATGGAGAAAGCTCATAAATTATCTGTCTGAAACTTTGCACATACACCGCTGCCATCTTGTGGACACCATTGGAATTACATCCAGAGTGATGACTAGAACTGGGACTTTTCTCTTGCATTTCAAAGATGGTCGTAGAAAAAGACTGGTTGTTTTTTTCTTTGTATTTTCTTCTATCAGATATATTGTGATATATTCTCCTACATTCAATTCACATTTCCACAAATTTCAATGTGTTTCCTTTCAAATGGTACCAAGAATACGCATATCCTTGCTTCAGGGCTTGAGCAACAGGCAGTTAGATTTGGTATGTCATTTTAGGCTAGAATTATACTGGATGAAAACACAGCAAGAAAACACAGGCCAATATGCCGTATTGGTGGTTGGTTCAACAACAACTTGTTTTACTAGAGGGAAAAAAAACTGGAAATATGCATAACTCATATTTAATATTCATGCAGTGACTGAACAACAACTGCATTTCCACCTCCACCTCTAAAGTCATAGTATCATGGCAGGTCACCTGTCAAGTCACCTGTCAGGTCAGTCAGTCACTAATTGCTGCAGATGTGCTCAATAATGCTTGAGCATGTGATACTCCTCAAAGCATGGTGAAATACATAGAGGTGTATCACAAGCTAAACACATGTATTTTGTTCACTTCCTCTGCTTACTTCTCCTGGTGCCATACAGGCAGACTTGGCAGTGCCTCTGTGTGCAACTACCTTGAGCAGCAGTTTGAGGGACTTTGCGGGGAAAATGCTGTGCAGTGAGGCGTAGGGGATTGTCTGCAGCAGGACGATCCCCCAGTGGATGGGCGCCGAGGGGTGTGGTGCTCCTGTACTTCATCCACTGTCGGTCTGCCTCCATCACCACCAGCATCTTCAAGTGACCTGGGACTTCGTCAGTGGACAAGGGATCCTCAGATTTAGGGTTCTCAATGGCTACAAGGTTGGGGGGCAGCTCCTCACTGTCAGAATCTGATTCCTGACTTTCAGACTCAGAAATCTCCAGAATTTCCACATTTGTGAGTTGTCTCTTTTTGAAAGACATTGCTAATGGTACAGCTTAGCTCATTAGCTACATACATTAACAACACACTGAATGGCTCAGAGTGGGAGTGAGAGGTTACGTAATTGACTGTCGGCACGCGTCATTTATATCAATAAATCACTATCAGAAAATGTTTTGTGTGGTAATTATTTATATATTTACTGTTTTATTCACATGTTTTCAATTACAAGTGACAAATCATTCATTCCAATTCTTGCATAGATTGTAATGGGCACATATTATGTGTGTAAAATACTTTTTTGAAGGTTGTACTGATTATGATGAGCCAAGCTAATTCCAGCTAAGTGTGTGGAGCCATGTTTGTTGACTGACATACAATATATTCTGGGTTTCATGTAATCGTCTGTTGGACCAAAGATGCTATAACAAAATGAGGTGAGTAAGGGTTCACTAATTTTTTGAGGACTTCTGGAAATGAATGGTGGGATGTGAACGATGGTAGACAACACCACCCCCCCCCCCCCCCCCCCCCCCATACTATAAACAGACCAAACTCATCGTGTCTCCTCTTATTACCTTTGGTTTCTGTGAGGGGAAAAAAGCATGGCAGCGTGCAGAAACTTTCCATTTCTAGAGAGTGTTTTACTCAATTATTACCCGTGATGTGATGAATTATAAATAGTCATTTCTATTAGCTAATTCATATTGTAGTTTGTCAGCAAGAGTTATACAAATATGACCGCTTGTGTTACTTTCCTCAGTTAGCGCTCGGACAAATGTAGCCTATCTTTTTCCGGTTAGGATGATTGTGTTATGCTATAGATACTTCTGTGAATGTCTGAACATTCTGGACATAGCTTTGTAAGGACTGTGTTTGTGTAAATAGTTTCTGAAAAAAGTGTGGCCAGCTCAAATGCTGGTGGTTGTGTGACACTGGCCGTTCTAAATAAACGTTCTACTCACACCGGTTGGAGCGTACGCTACAGGGACCACTGTAGAATGATCACACCGGTTGGAGCGTACGCTGCAGGGACCACTGTAGAATGATCACACCAGTTGGAGCGTACGCTGCAGGGACCACTACAGAATGATCACACCGGTTGGAGCGTACGCTGCAGGGACCACTGTAGAATGATCACACCGGTTGGAGCGTACGCTAGAGGGACCACTGTAGAATGATCACACCGGTTGGAGCGTACGCTGCAGGGACCACTGTAGAATGATCACACCGGTTGGAGCGTACGCTGCAGGGACCACTGTAGAATGATCACACCGGTTGGAGCGTACGCTGCAGGGACCACTGTAGAATGATCACACCGGTTGGAGCGTACGCTACAGGGACCACTGTAGAATGATCTCACCCGTGTGTTGGTACATGTGAAAAGGTTAACTATTTGCACATCGTTACAACGCTGTATAAAGACATAATATGACATTTGAAATGTCTTTCTTTTTTTTACTTCTGTAAGTGTAATGTTTACTGTTCATTTTTGTTTATTATCTACTTCACTTGCTTTGTTTCCCATGACAATAAAGCCCTTAATTGAAATTTAATTGAGAGTGAGTGAGTGAGTGAGTGAGTGAGTGAGTGAGTGAGTGAGTGAGTGAGTGAGTGAGTGAGTGAGTGAGTGAGTGAGTGAGTGAGAGAGAGAGAGAGAGAGAGAGAGAGAGAGAGAGAGAGAGGATAGAAAGCTAGTAAAACATGGCCCACAAGGGACCTGCATAGATATCTGGCCAATCATCAGAACAGGAGGCTGTGTCCTAATAGTTTTGAATCGCATCTTTTCCTCATCCTCTTTCCCTGACAAGTTTATCTTCTGTTTTGAACACTGATCTGACAGGACTAGATAGGTTAACAGTTAAGAGTGTTGGGTCAGTAACCAAAAGGTTGCTGGTTTGAATCCCTGAACCGACTAGGTGAAAAATCTTTTCATGTGCCCTTAAGCTATTAACCCAGATTAACCATAAACCAGGGAAGAAGAGAGCAATGAAGGGGGAAGTTGTAGAATTGTGATATGACTGTTCCTGGAGTCTCCCATTGAGGGAAGATAACAGATTAAAACCTTTCCATGGGCAGTTTGTCAGCAATCTCACTGTTTCTCTTATGGTCTCCAGGATTAGGAGAGATCTTATGAAACGGTGCTATATTCGCTCTCTCGCATTCTCTGATTGTGTATATGTATGTTGTGTTTGCTCAGGAGGTTGTGGTCTAGCCAGAGTGGTTAGCCACCTGGTATAACCCAGCCTTAGGCCCTAGGACTGACTGTCTGTATCTCAGCAGTCTATAGTGGAATCATCCTCATCTTGTCTCCACACACAAACCGCTCCCCACAGACAGGTGTTTAATACTGTCTGTAGTAATAGTATTCAATTTGAATAAAGAGCTATAAAGCATAACTAGAACAATGTATTAGATGGTATGCTTATAATCAGTTTATAAATCATTATTAGTTCACTTGTTTACCATTTGTAAATTGTTTGTAAATCAATCATTATCATACCAAATCAAAGTGCAAAGGTAAGGATTCAAATAGAATAGGCCTATACTGTTTTGTTCATTGAAGTGAAAGGTAAAGGACCAGTGTAGTGCGCCAGTTTACACACAAAAGTTAGCATTTATAAAAAATTTACTTGATGTGACAATGTGTTCACCTCCCCGCAAAAAATGTAGGCCATGTGTACACACATCTGCTAGTGGTTGAAATATTGTATTGCAAGCTGGCACGTAAGGATTTTGTGCAAATGGGAGATATGATGAAAAGATAATTAATCAAAAAGCTAAAAATAGGAAAATATATTAACAAGAATGCAACCATTTACCATTAGTGAGAAGAGTGAAAATCTGTGTTTGATTTTTAGAATTTAAAATTAGACATATGAATCGTTTTCCTATTTATACAATTATCATAACCTTTGCAGAATATATTCCTCAACCTTTGTGGCCATGTTTACCACAACAAATTACAATGTGCATCTACTTAATTGGACCTAGTATCCTAGTAAATAGATAGGCTATATCTATTTGAAATGTTTAATATCATAGGTATCAGGATTTATAATACAAACGAGCTCTCATAGTTTCATGTCAGAATTAGACGTTCATCCATGTTTCTCAAACAAAAAATGTTGATGTTGTTCCAAACGTCAAATTTCAGAGTGTTTAAGGTTAAGTTTAGGCATTAACTCCGTAATCTCAAGGTTAGGCATTATTAACTCAGAATGGTCAAGGTTAGGCATTATTAACTCAGAATGGTCAAGGTTAGGTATTATTAACTCAGAATGGTCAAGGTTAGGCATTATTAAATCAGAATGGTCGTTAGGCATTATTAACTCAGAATGGTCAAGGTTAGGCATTATTAACTCAGAATGGTCAAGGTTAGGCATTATTAACTCAGAATGGTTAAGGTTAGGCATTATTAAATCAGAATGGTCAAGGTTAGGCATTATTAACTCAGAATGGTTAAGGTTAGGCATTATTAGCTCAGAATGGTTAAGGTTAGGCATTATTAACTCAGAATGGTTAAGGTAGAGTTAAGGTTTGGGATAGGCTTAAAACTAAAATCTCAAAAACAATATTCTATCCTGGATTCTAACATGCAACCCATTGTCACCAGAGGCAGATGCCTACACCCCTCCGCCATCCCTGTCCACAATGGCCTAGCAAAACCGAAACTTACTTGAAGGTAACAGTGCTCACTGTTGCCCCTAGTGGCAGGTTTCCATGTCATCTCCCCGACATCTTCAGACACGGATGGACATCGTATACTGACTTGTATCATGGGTGACCTGGCTGATAATACCAGTATACAGTCGAATTTAACAGCTGATCTTTAACCCTGAATTAGGCCCAGAGATGGAAAAAGTACTCAATTGTCATATTTGAGTAAAGGTAAAGATACCTTATAAAATGACCCAAGTAAAAGTAACCTAGTAAAATACTACTTGAGTCTAAAAGTATCAGATTGTAAATGTACTTAAGTACAGTGGTGGAAAAAGTACTCAAAGTATAAATACATGCTATACATCAAATTCCTTATATATAGCAAACCAGACAGCACAATTTCCTTTTTTATGACTTTTTTTTGACAGACAGGGGCAACTCCAACACTCAGACATCATTTTCAAAGGAAGTATTTATGTTTAGTGAGTACACCAGATCAGAGGTAGTAGGGATGACCAGGGACATTCTCTTGATAAGTGTATGAATTTGACCTTTTTCCTGTACTGCTAAGCATTGAAATTGTAACTAGTACTTTTGGATACCAGGGAAAATGTATGGAGTAAAAAGTACATCATTTTCATTAGGAATGTAGTGAAGTAAAAGTAAAAGTAGTCCAAAATATAAATAGTAAAGTTAAATACAGATATGCCAAAAAACTACTTAAGCTGTACTTTAAAGTATTTTTACTTAATAAGTACTTTACATCACTGAGTAGGCCTATGTATCAAGTTTCAAGTTTGTATTGTCACGTGCACAAGTACAGTGAAATGCCTTTTTTGCTTGCTCTTTCACAACAATGCAGTAATGAATATCAATAGCACTATTTAAAAAAGTAAAGTAGAACAAAAACACAAGATAAATAGAATTGTAACTACTGTTAATACTCTAATTGTATTTTTTTTGGAATAGCCTGACCTACAATTTTTCTGAATTCGCGGGTAGTCCATCATATTTAGGTTGTGGGAAAATTCAAATGTTCTGCTGATAGGTCCATTTCAATTTGCCATTGTTTTCTGGTTCAGAAACGGACAGTCATTTTACAGATACAGCATACACTCCTGCTAAAGATTAAAACATTCTGCCAGCACAGTAAAATGACTGGTAGTTTATGTAAGATATTTGACAGAATGGGTAGGCTACGGTATTTCTGTGCGATAGGAGCAATACCTCATTATGTTTATAAATGAAATATTGTCTACTAGTTAAATGTGACATTACAGTATTAAGATGTAGCCTACAATGCCAACGGAAAGGGCGAACCTCTGTTCTACCGTTAAACTGCGCTTCGGTGGTTGAAATATTGTATTGCAAGCTGGCACGTAAGGATTTTGTGCAAATGGGAGATATGATGAAAAGATAATTAATCAAAAAGCTAAAAATAGGAAAATATATTAACAAGAATGCAACCATTTACCATTAGTGAGAAGAGTGAAAATCTGTGTTTGATTTTTAGAATTTAAAATTAGACATATGAATCGTTTTCCTATTTATACAATTATCATAACCTTTGCAGAATATATTCCTCAACCTTTGTGGCCATGTTTACCACAACAAATTACAATGTGCATCTACTTAATTGGACCTAGTATCCTAGTAAATAGATAGGCTATATCTATTTGAAATGTTTAATATCATAGGTATCAGGATTTATAATACAAACGAGCTCTCATAGTTTCATGTCAGAATTAGACGTTCATCCATGTTTCTCAAACAAAAAATGTTGATGTTGTTCCAAACGTCAAATTTCAGAGTGTTTAAGGTTAAGTTTAGGCATTAACTCCGTAATCTCAAGGTTAGGCATTATTAACTCAGAATGGTCAAGGTTAGGCATTATTAACTCAGAATGGTCAAGGTTAGGTATTATTAACTCAGAATGGTCAAGGTTAGGCATTATTAAATCAGAATGGTCGTTAGGCATTATTAACTCAGAATGGTCAAGGTTAGGCATTATTAACTCAGAATGGTCAAGGTTAGGCATTATTAACTCAGAATGGTTAAGGTTAGGCATTATTAAATCAGAATGGTCAAGGTTAGGCATTATTAACTCAGAATGGTTAAGGTTAGGCATTATTAGCTCAGAATGGTTAAGGTTAGGCATTATTAACTCAGAATGGTTAAGGTAGAGTTAAGGTTTGGGATAGGCTTAAAACTAAAATCTCAAAAACAATATTCTATCCTGGATTCTAACATGCAACCCATTGTCACCAGAGGCAGATGCCTACACCCCTCCGCCATCCCTGTCCACAATGGCCTAGCAAAACCGAAACTTACTTGAAGGTAACAGTGCTCACTGTTGCCCCTAGTGGCAGGTTTCCATGTCATCTCCCCGACATCTTCAGACACGGATGGACATCGTATACTGACTTGTATCATGGGTGACCTGGCTGATAATACCAGTATACAGTCGAATTTAACAGCTGATCTTTAACCCTGAATTAGGCCCAGAGATGGAAAAAGTACTCAATTGTCATATTTGAGTAAAGGTAAATATACCTTATAAAATGACCCAAGTAAAAGTAACCTAGAAAACTACTACTTGAGTCTAAAAGTATCAGATTGTAAATGTACTTAAGTACAGTGGTTGTCTACTAGTTAAATGTGACATTACAGTATTAAGATGTAGCCTACAATGCCAACGGAAAGGGCGAACCTCTGTTCTACCGTTAAACTGCGCTTCGGATCGGATCGGATGAATAGAGAAAAATACTTGAACTAGTTCATCTATTTACTACTGTGAAGTGAGTCTAATTATTAAGTGAGAGACGGGACGAATGGTAGCCTATCCTCACTTGTAGGCCTATAGGCTATTTCTCCAGTACGAAACAATCACAGACGGAAAAGGTGAGGAATTTATTCTGCGATTATCAAGGAAATTAAATAATAAGAAGAAATATATTATTATTTCAAATGCCAAGATAAAATAAATCGATTTTCGCTGTTCTCATTAACGGCAAATTATTGCCTCTTGGTATTATATTTATCTACCTTTTTGTTAGGAATAAGAGCGTCATCATATATCCCCCATTTGCACAAGGCTATGCTACTTTTACGCAACGTTCATAAATGAGGCCCCAGAGCCTTAACAGAAGAGGACAGAATTGTTGTTGGTTTAGTGTAGGCAACTCTACCCCCTACACAGCTGCTTGCAGCTCAGCAGCACATGGCACACCGTTGTGTGTGTGCGTGTGCGTGCATGCGCGTCTGTGAACTCCACCTGCGGGCTGTGTAGGGCCTACACACAACGCAACGTGATCCGCTGTATGAGGCCGGTGGCATTAACTCAGATAAACAAAGTGGTGCTGTTAAGGTCCCGTCTATCTACAGACGAACTCATGTAACATATCACCTGATGCGTATATAGTCTTCATGGAGCAATGCCTTTCCAACCACACGGCTAAACAAAACGTCTTGCTTGGCCCTCTGGCTAAGGACTAGTTTGGCAGCCACTGAACTTCCACAGCAAACATTTACACACAAGCAATTATAGACAATAGGTTGGTCTAGACTTAAATTCTATAATATAATCATACCCGGGTATTAAATTAATCATGTAAAACACACAACAAGATCGAGAGAGATTGAGAGAGATCCATCCCCTCACTACAGACAAAGCACACAGCGGTAACCTAGTCCTCATGAAGAGCAGAGATGAAGACGGCCGAGTCATCATCAGCAGTGTGTATCTTTCCCTCTATCTGATTTAATGAACTTCTGGAGCGATAACACATATTTCACACGTAGGACTACAACATAAATTAACGAGGGGGACACTAAACGCCCATATACTACTTCAATGACTTTAGGCTACTTACCACGTACATGCAAATACTCCTTTTTAAATGAATCCCAGTATAGAAAAATATCCATAGGCTACCGCTGTTCCTTGGCGTAGACTCAAATGAAAGTGATGTGTGAAACAGCTACCGCCTCACACGCACACACACATACACACACGCTCTCGCTCTCTCTCGCTCGCTCCGGCTGCACGATCGAGAGGCGGGTCTTCGTTGCAGAGGGTGGGAGGGCAAGCACCTGCTCAGATGGACACGCCCTTAGAGACACGGCTGCAGACTGACATCGAGGACACAGATTGATAGATCAGATAAGATACACAGCAAATTCTCCAGTGTTAAATCAACACAGAGTATTACAGTGTCTATATGGTCCAACATTTTCAGTGTTTGATTAACATATTGCTTAGTGTAAAGCCTTATTTGCATATTTCCCCGTGTGCCTTTCAAGTGAGTTGTAGATTTACCACCCTTGACTGTATTTGTTAGTGACAGAGACATAGCTGTTGAATGCAATTATGTTTAGCGCTGAAGCCTTCACCAAGTGTGATTCCAAGTTAATATTTTATCATAACAATGTAATTGTTCAGTTAAAGACAATAAGTCCTTATTTTGGGAGCCTAGTTTCACCCTAAGATAGTGGCTCATGGTATACAGGCCACATCCGGCCTGCAAGTTCTATTATGCTGGCTTGCAAAGTGATGTATAAGTCCTATTGGAATCAAGCCAGAGTGGACATATCCAACGTTTGGACATTTTAGGTTACCCGCAACCTGCATTCAGAATGACTTCCAGGCTTGGAGAAACTAAGATATGAGACTAGTTAAAGCATCTAAACTGGAACAACCATTTCAGTAGCGGGTGCAATAAATCCAAGTAACAGATTGGATTCATTTAGAATTTGTTTATTTATATTTGAGTATCATAAGGTTAATGAATCAATAAATGTACATTTAAACACATAGATATTGAAACAAACTATTCTCAAAAATCAACCTGCAACATGGTATGCTGGGAAATATGATAATGATGGGTGTGGGTCTGGTTATTAACACCAACACTGGGGTTATTTTAAACTAATGCGTGTTAATTTAACACTTAAATAGTTCATTTAACTCTTGGATAAACACTATAAATGTTACACTGAAAAACCAACACTAGGTAACAGTGGCCAATTTGATGTGTAGCAACAAAGCCCATTACTGAGAGTCTATGGGCGAATCCCATTGTGAGGAAGACATCATCAGTATTTTAGAATCCTATATTATCATTAGTCATCAGTCGCCACTCTCATTTCTACAAAAACAAAACAAAATGTGTAGGACAAAGAGGCAGGCCCATTGCTTCAAAGGCTATGCTACAGAATTCCAGTGAAAACAAAGTCGCTTACATGTAAATATTATCATTATAATCTCCATGCAGTCAGCCACTATATAGGCTAAAAATGTAGAGAGCGATAGGAGGCAGGGAATAATAACGTTTTACAACCCTGTACAGAGCCAACATGTCTGACTTTAATGTGTGCCAGGTATAGAAGGCCCATGTGTGTTCAAGGGTTATTATAACACTGCTGTAATAGCATGGCCAGGCAGTAACTATCTGATAACACTCACACCCGATACATGTATAACTTATCTCTACGTGCCCTAGGTAAGAGACAGCAAATAGGAAAAGGGCTGTACAGGGCTATACATCAGTTACACTATTAGATTATAGTGATGGACCCTTGGAGAGATTGATGGGTGTTTTATCACAAAACTATTAACAAAACTTACATTTTTGGGGATAAGCAGCATAAGCCATGTAAAATAAAGGAACGAGCTAATGAATAAATGAAAGGATTTCCACTTGCTGATTCCACCTCATGCACTTCATAACCTGCCTCATCCCTTCAATCTCTCCTGAGATGTCTGCCTCCTCATCTCTCTCTCTCTCTCTCTCTCTCTCTCTCTCTCTCTCTCTCTCTCTCTCTCTCTCTCTCTCACACACACACACACACACACACACACACACACACACACACACAGATCAGAGCCCCCCTGCTCTTTGTGAAAACAACAAGTAGCAAACCTCTGAAGGAGTAACTGAGCAGAGGAGAAAAAAGAAAGAGAAAAGAAGAATGTTCAAACATATACACATTCAGGGAGAGAGAGAGAGAGAGAGAGAGAGAGAGAGAGAGAGAGAGAGAGAGAGAGAGAGAGAGAGAGAGAGAGAGAGAGAGAAAAGCATATAGGTAGTAGGATCTGCCACAGAATAGGGACAGGAAAATGTGTGTGTGTGTGTTTGTTTGCGTGCGTGCGTGAGTGTGTGTGTGTGGTGTGCCTGCCTGCAGAGAGTAGCCACAGAGATGATTAATGGTGTAGCTGTGTAGGCAGACACTCTCTATTCCCCTCAGAGAGGTGGGGGTCCAACCTTCTCTACTCCGCTTTGACCTTCTACACACAGGGATCACAGTGTGTTTGTGTGTGTGTGTGTGTGTGTGTGCGTGTGTGTGTGTGTGTGTGTGTGTGTGTGTGTGTGTGTGTGTGAACGCCCTCCTGTAAGAAGTGTGTAACTGAGGCCATTATACTTTGTAAATCTACAGTGGTAATAATAACATTAATAGTCTTACTGCTGCTGGAGACCCAGTCATTAGCCTACTACGCCCATAAACCCCCCCTCATAAACCTTTTTCTCACACACACACACACACACACACACACACACACACACACACACACACACACACACACACACACACACACACACACACACACACACTGTAACTTAGCCTACAGCAGGGGAGGAGGATACACGTAATTGATTTGGCAAATGACAGCAAGCACTGTCACATAAGCTCTCTTTCTCTCACTTTCCATTCTCTATTTTTCATCACATCATTCACCACTGGCAGCTGCAACGTGTTTTGAGAGACACAGAGACAGAGAAAGAGAAAGAGAGAGAGAGTAGTGTGACCTTTAGAGAGTGTTGGAAGAGAACAAGAAAGGGATGTCATGTTAGATTGTTGAGATGCAGTCCAACTAACCCAGCCAAGAGAGAAATGAGACATTACTGTAGCCATTACTAAGGACAGACACGCAGCGAGAATGACAGAGCATTGCTTCAGCAATGTAAACATGCGTCCCATACTAATAAAGCCCTTTTGAGTTTAATTGAGTACAGTAGACTACTTTATCACTGACCTCAACCCAGAGTCTCTCAGAGCGTTCACAGTCAGCCCACAGACACCCCTATCAGATCACAAAAAAAATCACAGCCTGCTTGAACAGAGCAATACTCAATCATGAGGCATCAAAGCCAAAGGAACAGAGTAATATTAAGAAATGCAACAAATTCAATCCCTTTTACTTCCTGAACAAAAAATATCACTTTATAAGTGAATGTGTAAACTTGTTTGTAGAAAACCTAAACAGTATATTATTGGTAGGTTCAACCAGGTACAACCCCAAATCCGTAAACACAGGCACCCTCATAGATATCATCCTAACCAACCTGCCCTCCAAATACACCTCTGCTGTCTTCAACCAAGATCTCAGCGATCACTGCCTCATTGCTTGCGTCCGTAATGGGTCCGTGGTCAAACGACCACCCCTCATCACTGTCAAAAGCTCCTTAAAACACTTCAGCGAGCAGGCCATTCTAATCGACCTGGCCCAGGTATCCTGGAAGGATATCGACCTCATTCCGTCAGTAGAAGATGCCTGGTTATTCTTTAAAAGTGCTTTCCTCACAATCTTAAATAAGCATGCCCCATTCAAAACATGTAGCACCAAGAACAGATATAGCCCTTGGTTCACTCCAGACCTGACTGCCCTTGACCAGCACAAAACATCCTGTGGCGTACGGCATTAGCATCGAATAGCCCCCGTGATATGCAACTTTTCAGGGAAGTTAGAAACCAGTATACACAGGCAGTCAGGAAAGCAAAGGCTAGCTTTTTAAAACAGAAATGTGCATCCTGCAGCACTAACTCAAAAAAGTTTTGGGACACTGTAAAGTCCATGGAGAATAAGAGCACCTCCTCCCAGCTGCCCACTGCACCGAGGCTAGGAAACACTGTCACCAACGATAAATAATTGAGAATTTTAATAAGCATTTTTCTACGGCTGGTCATGCTTTCCCCTGCCACAGGCCTGCACCCCCCACAGCAATTTGCCAAGCCTCCCCATTTGTCCTACACCCAAAACCAGTTAGCTGATGTTCTGAAAGAGCTGCAAAATCTGGACCCCTACAAATCAGCAGGGCTAGACAATCTGGACCCTCTCTTTCTAAAAGTATCAGCCGAAATTGTTGCAACCCCTATTACTAACCTGTTTAACCTCTCCTTCGTATCGTCTGGGATCCCCAAAGATTGGAAAGCTGCTGTGTTAACTCTAGACCCAAACTGCTACAGACCTATTTCCATCCTACCCTGCCTTTCTAAGGTCTTCGAAAGCCAAGTTAACAAACAGATCACCAACCATTTCGAATCCCACCATATCTTCTCCGCTATGCAATCTGGTTTCCGAGCTGGTCATGGGTGCACCGCAGCTCAAGGTCCTAAACAATATCATAACCGCCATCGATAAGAGATAATACTGTGCAGCCGTATTCATCGACCTGGCCAAGGCTTTCGACTCTGTCAATCACCACAATCTTATCGGCAGACTCAACAGCCTTCGTTTCTAAAATGACTGCCTCCCCTGGTTCAGAAACTGCTTTTCAGACAGAGTTCAGTGTGTCAAATCGCAGGGCCTGTTGTCCGGACCTCTGGCAGTCTCTATGGGGGTGCCACAGGGTTCAATTCTCAGGCAGACTCTTTTCTCTGTAAACACCAATGATGTCACTCTTGCTGCTGGTGATTCTCTGATCCACCTCTACACAGACGACACCATTCTGTATACATCTGGCCCTTCTTTGGACAGAGATTCAATGCCATACAACTCTCCTTCCGTGGCATCCAACCGCTCTTAAATGCAAGCAAAACTAAATGCATGCTTTTCAACCGATCGCTGCCCGCACCTGCCCGCCCGTCCAGCATCACTACTCTGGACAGTTCTGACTTAGAATATGTGGACAACTACACATACCTAGGTATCTGGTTAGACTGTAAACTCTCCTTCCAGAATCACATTAAGCATCTCAAATCCAAAATTAAATCTAGAATCTGCTTCCTATTTTGCAACAAAGCCTCCTCCACTCATGCTGCCAAAGATACCCTTGTAAAACTGACTGTCCTGCCAATCCTTGACCTTGGCGATGTCATTTACCCAACACTCTACTCAGCAAATTAGATGCAGTCTATCACAGTGACATCCGTTTTGTCACTAAAGCATCATATACTACCCACCACTGTGACCTGTAGGCTGGCCCTCGCTTCATATTCGTCGCCAAACCCACTGGCTCCAGGTCATCTATAAGTATTTGCTAGGTAAAGCCCTGCCTTATCTCAGCTCACTGGTCACCATAGCATCACCCACCCGTAGCACGCACTCCAGCAGGTATATTTCACTGGTCATCCCCAAAGCCAGTTCTTCCTTTGGCCGCCTTTCCTTCCAGTTCTCTGCTGCCAATGACTGGAACGAATGGAAAAATCACTGAAGCTGGAGACCCATATCTCCCTCACTAACTTTAAGCACCAGCTGTCAGAGCAGCCCACAGATCACTGCACCTGTACATAGTCCATCTGTAAATAGCCCATCCAACTACCTCATCCCTATATTGTTATTTTTTGTTGTTGTTGCTCCTTTGCACCCCAGTATCTCTACACATCTATCACTCCAGTGTTTAATTGCAAAATTGAAATTATTTTGCCACTATGGCCTAATATTGCATTACCTCATTTGCACATACTGTATATAGACTTTTTCCCTATTGTATTATTGACTGTATGTTTGGTTTTCCATGTGTCACTCTGTGTTGTTGTTTGTGTCGCACTGCTATGCTTTATCTTGGCCAGGTCGCAGCTGTAAATTAGAACTTGTTCTCAACTAGCCTACCTGGTTAAATAAAAAGGTGAAATAAAAAATACAAATGTTTGACCTCTCAGCTCACCTATCAAATCAAAAACTTTCAAGCAGACAACAATGACACATGGCTTGATGAAGAATGCAAAAACCTAAGAAAGAAATTGAGAAAAACATAGAGACCCAGAAAAACTGAGCCTATGCCTTCACTGTAGTGAATTACTAAAACAATACAGAAATTATTAACATTATAAAATCCTAGTACACAAACAACAAATGTGCGGTTAAAATTGGCAAAAAACACAAACATTTATTTCCTCAGGGCTTTGGGGTGAGACAGGGATGCAGCTCTTCAACATACATATCAACGAATTGGCAAGGGCACTAGAACAGTCTGCAGCACACGGCCACACCCTGCTACAATCTGAAGTCAAATCCCTACTGTTTGCTGATGATCTGGTGCTTCTGTCCCCAACCAAGGAGGGCTTATAGCAGCATCTAGATCTTCTACACAGATTCTGTCAGACCTGGTCTCTGACAGTAAATCTCAGAAATACAAAAATAATGGTGATCCAAAAAAGGTCCAGGTGCCAGGACCACAAATACAAATGAAATCTAAACGCTGTTGTCCTAGAGCACACAAAAAACAATACCTACCTCAGCCTAAACATCAGCGCCACAAAGCTGTGAATGATCTGAGAGGCAAGGCAAGAAGGGCCTTCTACTCCATCAAAAGGAACATAACATTTGACATTCCAATTAGGATCTGGTTAAAAATACTTGAATCAGTTTTAGAACCCATTGCCCTTTATGGTTGGGAGGTCTGGTGTCCACTCACCAACCAAGAAGTCACAAAATGGGACAAACACCAAATTGAGACCCTGCATGCAGAATTCTACAAAAATATCCTCCGTGTACAACATAAAACACCAAATAATGCACACAGAGCAGATTTAGGCCGATATCAGCTAATTGTCAAAATCCATAGAAGAGCCGTTAAATTCTACAACTACCTAAAAGGAAGTGAATCCCAAACCTTCCATAACAAAGCCATCACCTACAGAGAAATGAACCCGGAGGAGTCCCCTAAGCAAACTGTTCCTGAGGTTCTGTTCACAAACACAAACACACCCCACAAAGCCCCAGGACAGCCAAATCATTAAAAAAAGAGAATTACTTGACACATTACTTGACAGCCTCCAGTATTTATGCTGCAGTAGTTTATGTGTCTGGGGGCTAGGGTCAGTTTGTTATATCTGGAGTACTTCTCCTGTCCTATTCGGTGTCCTGTGTGAATTTAAGTGTGCTCTCTCTAATTCTCTCTTTCTCTCTTTCTCTCTCTCGGAGGACCTGAGCCCTAGGACCATGCCTCAGGACTACCTGACATGATGACTCCTTGCTGTCCCCAGTCCACCTGGCCGTGCTGCTGCTCCAGTTTCAACTGTTCTGCCTTATTATTATTCGACCATGCTGGTCATTTATGAACATTTGAACATCTTGGCCATGTTCTGTTATAATCTCCACCCGGCACAGCCAGAAGAGGACTGGCCACCCCACATAGCCTGGTTCCTCTCCAGGTTTCTTCCTAGGTTTTGGCCTTTCTAGGGAGTTTTTCCTAGCCACCGTGCTTCTACACCTGCATTGCTTGCTGTTTGGGGTTTTAGGCTGGGTTTCTGTACAGCACTTTGAGATATCAGCTGATGTACGAAGGGCTATATAAATACATTTGATTTGATTTGATTTGACATTGGAAAGAATCAACAAAAAAACTGTGCAAACTAGAATGCTATTTGGCCCTAAACAGAGAGTACACAGTAGCAGAATACCTGACCAATGTGACTGACCCAAAATTAAGGAAAGCTTTGACTATGTACAGACTCAGTGAACATTGCCTTGCTATTGAGAGCACAAAATGAGGTGGAAACTGAACTGCACTTCCTAACCGCCAGATGAAATTCTGATCATATTAGAGACACATACTGTATTTCCCTCAGATTGCACAGACCCACAAAGAATTAGAAAACGAATCAAATTTTGATAAACTCCCATATATTTTGGGTGAAATACCACAGTGTGCAATCACAGCAGCAAGATTTGTGACTTGTTGCCACAACAAAAGGGTAACTAGTTGAGAACAAAAACCATTGTAAATACAACCCCACTGTATATAGACATAATACGTCATTTGAAATGTCTGTATTCTGTTGGAACCTTGTGAGTGTAAAGTTTACTGTTCATTATCTATTTCACTTTCTTTGGCAATATAAATATATGTTTCCCATGCAAATGAAGCCAGTTGAAGACTTTGGAGAGAGAGAGAGAGAGAGAGAGAGAGAGAGAGAGAGAGGTGGGTGGGTGGGGGAGAGAGATAGAGGGATAGTTCTTGATATTTTCAACAGTCTTTGTTTCAACCAATGGGTTTAGCTGCTTGTGCTGTTTATCTTAAGCAACACACACACACACACTGCCACACACACTGCTGTTAGATGAGCTATAATCCTGTTCATTACCCTTCCCCACACACCCCTGCCCTCCACACACAAACAGCTTACTCCTGGGGGCTAAGGGAGAAAAAGGGGAGGAGCGTGTGTGTGTGTGTGTATGTGTGTTTTCTCTGCTTTTTTGAAGTGTACTCTGTCCTATAGAGAGAGAATTACCTTCCTTTGTTTGTCTGTGCAGCAGATACAGTGGCAATATCACACACACACGCACACATGCACGCACACACACACACACACACACACACACACACACACACACACACACACACACACACACACACACACACACACACACACACACACACACAAAGATAGAGGGAACGAAGGAGTGTGTGAGCTGAAGACTAGAGAGATATAAATAAATTAAGTAAGAGTGAGATGAAGAAGAGCGATAGAGAGATGGATCCCTGTACTATAGTCTTATGCAGATAGATTTTTCTGCATGACAACAGCAGTACATTAGAGGGATTCATTCTATAATTTTCTCTCCTTTTCCCTCCTCTCTCCCTTCCCATTCTTCTCTGACTCTTCTCCTTTCTCCATCCATCTTCCTCCCCTTGTCCTTCCTTCTTCACCACCCTCCCTCTCCCTGCTCCATCCCACCCTCCCCCCTCCTCTCCCTGCTACATCCCACCCTCCCCCTCCTCTCCCTGCTCCATCCCACCCTCCACCCTCCTCTCCCTGCTCCATCCCACCCTCCCTCCTCCTCTCCCTGCTCCATCCCACCCTCCCTCCTCCTCTCCCTGCTCCATCCCACCCTCCCCTCTCCTCTCCCTGCTCCATCCCACCCACCCTCCCTCCTCCTCTCCCTGCTCCATCCCACCCTCCCCCCTCCTCTCCCTGATCCATCCCACCCTCTCTCTTCCTCTACCTGCTCCATCCCACCCTCCCCCCTCCTCTCCCTGCTCCATCCCACCCACCCTCCCCCTCCTCTCCCTGATCCATCCCACCCTCCCTCCTCCTCTCCCTGCTCCATCCCACCCACCCTCCCCCCTCCTCTCCATGATCCATCCCACCCTCCCTCCTCCTCTCCCTGATCCATCCCACCCTCCCTCCTCCTCTCCCTGATCCATCCCACCCTCCCTCCTCCTCTCCCTGATCCATCCCACCCTCTCTCCTCCTCTCCCTGATCCATCCCACCCTCCCCCCTCCTCTCCCTGATCCATCCCACCCTCCCTCCTCCTCTCCCTGCTCCATCCCACCCTCCCTCCTCCTCTCCCTGATCCATCCCACCCTCTCTCTTCCTCTCCCTGAGCCATCCCACCCTTTCTCTCTCCTCCTCCTCTTCTCCAACCCACCTTCCTCCTTTCCAGATGAGGTAGATGTAGAGGAGCAGCTTGTAATGGTCAGGCCAATTAGTGAAATCATTATCATCTCCTACTAAACCACATGATCTCCTATACCTGACCATGGCCAATTACAACCAGGCTCGTTATGCAGATTATGCAAATTAAGTCAGAAGCGGAAAGAGGTGGTGAGAGATCACACGAGTGTGCGCACACATACACATGCTGCAAAACTGCACACTGACACACGCTGTGTAAGTCTATGCTCCTGAGTGTGTTTGTGAGAGTATGTGTGTATATATATATGTGTGTGTTTGTGTGTGTGTTCAGTGATAACAGTAACCTCCTGCATGCTGTGGCCAGGTGGCAGGCACTCAACAGGCTGAATATTGAAGCAACACGGTGTATAATTTTTATGTGTATCATTGTGTTTTGTATCATTTTTCTGTGTATCATTTTGTTTTGTATCATTTTTATGTGTATCATTGTGTTTTGTATCATTTTTCTGTGTATCATTTTGTTTTGTATAATTTTTATGTGTATCATTGTGTTTTGTATCATTTTTCTGTGTATCATTGTGTTTTATATCATTTTTATGTGTATCATTTTGTTTTGTATCATTTTTATGTGTATCATTTTGTTTTGTATCATTTTTATGTGTATCATTGTGTTTTGTATCATTTTTCTGTGTATCATTTTGTTTTGTATAATTTTTATGTGTATCATTGTGTTTTATATCATTTTTATGTGTATCATTTTGTTTTGTATCATTTTTATGTGTATCATTTTGTTTTGTATCATTTTTATGTGTATCATTTTGTTTTATATCATTTTTATGTGTATCATTTTGTTTTGTATTATTTTTGTGTATCATTTTGTTTTGTATCATTTTACACACAGACACAAACACAACATTAACACTGTTCGTAACTGAAAGGTAGACCCCTGCACGCACGCACGCGCGCGCGCACACACACACACACACACACACACACACACACACACACACACACACACACACACACAGTTAATTCCACCTTGAAATGCTTCATGAACATGCAGATGGTGCAAATAGGACCTGAGGGATCACTGTGTGTGTGTGTGTGTGTGTGTGTGTGTGTGTGTGTGTGTGTGTGTGTGTGTGTGTGTGTGTGTGTGTGTGTGTGTGTGTGTGTGTGTGTGTGTGTGTGTGTGTGTGTGTGTGTGTGCATGGGGTCTATCTCCCTGTCAGATATTAACAGTGTTAATGTTAGCCAGTGTATTTTCATTTGGCTAATCCTGCTCCCATCTGCTCCCCGTCACACAATGAGCTGCTGAATTAAAAAGTTACTGCCTCTATGTGTGTGGTGTGTGTGTGTGGTGTGTGGTTTGTGTGTGTGTGAGCACACCAACGAGGAGCTGCCATTATCATCTCAGGCAAAAGATCACACACTCTGTGCCACATGCCCTCCCCATTTCACTGAGTCAGTGCGTGTGTGCGTGCATGTATGTATGTGTGCGTATGTGCGTGCGAATGTGTGGGTGTGTGTGTGTGTGCGCGAGCGTGTTCGCGCTCATTTTGTAAACTGTGTGTGTGTGTGTGTGTGTGTGTGTAAAACTCTCTGAGCCTGTGTTATACCACGGTTATATAAATGCAACATACAGTATACAATACAATGTCCTATTCTCTATATGACAGAGGTTCTTGTCATTTCTAGACAATGCATCGCTGTTGACTAACTCCACCTATCAAAACTCCTGTTATCAGTGTGTGTGTGTGTGTGTGGGTGTGTTTGTGTGTAGATCCTCTTTAATTAATTGGTAACAGTGGATCCTCTTTAATGAATTGCTTCAAAGCATTTTGTTTGTTACAACTTCAAGTAAACACAGAGTAGTGGACAGAATAGAGAGTGAGCGTGTGTGCTTGCATTTGTGTGTGCACATGCGTTTGTGTGTGTGTGTGTGTGTGTGTGTGTGTGTGCGAGTGAGTTTGTGCGTCTGTGTGTGTGTGTGTGTGCGAGTGAGTTTGTGCGTCTGTGTGTGTGTGTGTTTCAAAATGTATTTGTCACATGCTTCGTAAACAACAGGTGTAGACTAACAGTGAAATCCTTACTTACGGACCTGTCCCAACAATGCAGAGAGAGAAATTAAAAAACAATAGAAAAGCCCCCCCCCCCCCCCCACAATGAATAAATACCCAATGAGTAACCATAACTTGGCTATATACACAGGGTAACAGTACCAAGTCGATCTGGAGGGGTACGAGGTAAATGAGGTAGGGGTAAAGTGACTAGGCAGCAGGATAGATAAACAGCAGCAGTGTATGTGATGAGTCAAGAGGTAGGGCAAAGGAGGATCAAATGCAGATAGTCTGGTAGCTGTTTGGTTAAGCTTTTACTGCAGTGGCCTAAATCATGGTCACAAAGACAGATCGTTAGTAGTCTTGAACAAGTCTACTTTGAAGCAAAAGTATACATATCACACACATGGCTATGGGCTTAAAAGAAGAAGACGCCTGCGTGTACCATGTCAGATATAGAGTTGAAAAATATTACATTTTGAGTTTGCATCCCAATTATGCACTTTATATACATCACAGAAGACTGAAATATAACAAAACTGTTTGACATAGAAACATCATTGTTGTAGTTAAAAAAATAAAAATAATTTATGATATTATGAAAAATATTAATAGCGTTCCACCATTGAGACCAAAGAGGGTGCTTTTGGTCATTGACTGCAGGAAAGGGATAACTATTTAGCAGTCGTATTGCTTGGGGCTAAAAGCTGTTCAGGGTCCAGACTTCGTGCACTGGTACAACTTTCCGTGCAGTAGCAGAGAGAACCGTCTATGGCTTAGGTGGCTGGAGTCTGTCAATTTGTAGGACCGTCCTCTGACACCACCTGGTATAGAGGTCCTGGGTGGCAGGGAGCTTTGCCCCAGTGTTGTGCATGACCATACGCACTACCCTCTGTAGCGCCTTGCGGTCGGATGCCAAGTAGTTTACATACCAAGTGGTGATGCAGCCAGTCAAGATGCTCCTAATGGTGCAGCTGTAGAACTGTGTGTGTTTTTGCATGTGTGTGTGCTAAGTGAAATGACAGTTAATTAACAGCTCGTTAGAGACAGCAGCTCCTTTGATCAATTAGAGCTGTTTGGATGCTTGTTTTTCGGCCCCAAGACGTTACCCAAACACACTTGTTTAGTCATCCCTCTTCTGTGCATCCTTTCCGTCTTTGAAGGATAGACAGTGTGAAAATTCTTTACGTTATGTTCATCTTGGTGAGAGGTGTCTTGTTCACACATGATTGGGGCGCTGTGTGTGTGTGTGTTTTCTGTACCCTGTGTAATAAAGCTGTTGTCATGGTCTCCTATATATATATATATATTTTTTTTTTTTACCTTTATTCAACTAGGCAACAAATTCTTATTTACAATGACGGTGTCACGTTCGTCGTAATGAGGAGACCAAGGCGCAGCGTGATTGGAATACAATCTCCTTTTATTAAAACGAAGAACACTTAAACTAACAAAAACAATAAAACAAACGTGAAGCTATAAACAACTAGTGCTGACATGCAACTACACATAGACAATAACCCACAAAACCAAAATGGAAAATAGCAACCTAAATAGGATCCCCAATCAGAGACAACGATAAATAGCTGTCTCTGATTGGGAACCAATTCAGGCCACCATAGACCAGATATACATAGACTTACCAAAACCCCATATATATACAAAAAACCCTAGACAAGACTAAAACTCACATACCACCCTCGTCACACCCTGACCTAACCAAAATAATAAAGAAAACAAAGATAACTAAGGTCAGGGCGTGACAGTACCCCCCCCCCCAAAGGTGTGGACTCCCGGGCGCAAACCTAAACCTATATGGGAGGGTCTTGGTGGGCATCTAACCTCGGTGGCGGCTCTGGTTCTGGACCCCACCCCCCTTCTTTACCCGGAGTCCGCTCTTGTAGCACTGACCGGTGAATCATCGTCTGAGGTTCTGGACTGCGGATCCTCGCCGTAGGCCCTGGGCTGGGGACACTCGCTGCGTGGACCATCGCCGGATGTTCTGGACTGGGGACCGTCGCTGGAGACCCCGGGCCGTGGCCCGTCGCTGGAGACCCCGGGCCCTGGCCCGTCGCTGGAGACCCCGGGCCGTGGCCCGTCGCTGGAGACCCCGGGCCCTGGCCCATCGCTGGAGACCCCGGGCCCTGGCCCGTCGCTGGAGACCCCGGGCTGTGGACTGTCGCTGGAGACCCCGGGCTGTGGACTGTCGCTGGAGACCCCGGGCTGTGGACTGTCGTTGGAGACGCCGGGCTGTGGCCTGTCGCCGGACACTCTGGACTGGGTACTGTCGCCGGACACTCTGGACTGGGTACTGTCGCCGGACGCTCTGGACTGGGTACTGTCGCCGGACGCTCTGGACTGGGTACTGTCGCCGGACACACTGGACTGGGTACTGTTGCCGGACGCTCTGGACTGGGTACTGTCGCCGGACACTCTGGACTGGGTACTGTCGCCGGACGCTCTGGACTGGGTACTGTCTCCGGACGCTCTGGACTGGGTACGGTCTCCGGACGCTCTGGACTGGGTACTGTCTCCGGACGCTCTGGACTGGGTAGTGTCGCCGGACACTCTGGACTGGGTAGTGTCGCCGGACGCTCTGGACTGGGTACTGTTTCCGGACGCTCTGGACTGGGTAGTGTCGCCGGACGCTCTGGACTGGGTACTGTTGCCGGACACTCTGGACTGGGTACTGTTGCCGGACGCTCTGGACTGGGTACTGTCGTCGGACGCTCTGGACTGGGTACTGTCTCCGGACGCTCTGGACTGGGTACTGTCGCCGGACACTCTGGACTGGGTACTGTCTCCGGACGCACTGGACTGGGTACTGTCGCCGGACGCTCTGGACTGGGTACTGTAGCCGGACGCTCTGGACTGGGTGATGTCGCCGGACGCTCTGGACTGGGTACTGTCGCCGGATGCTCTGGACTGGGTACTGTAGCCGGACGCTCTGGACTGGGTAGTGTCGCCGGACGCTCTGGACTGGGTACTGTCGCCGGACGCTCTGGACTGGGTAGTGTCGCCGGACGCTCTGGACTGGGTACTGTCGCCGGACACTCTAGACTGGGTAGTGTTGCTGGACACTCTGGACTGGGTACTGTCGCCGGACGCTCTGGACTGGGTACTGTCGCCGGACGCTCTGGACTGGGTACTGTATCCGGACGCTCTGGACTGGGTACTGTCGCCGGACACTCTGGACTGGGTACTGTCGCCGGACGCTCTGGACTGGGTACTGTCGCCGGACGCTCTGGACTGGGTAGTGTCGCCGGACGCTCTGGACTGGGTAGTGTCGCCGGACGCTCTGGACTGGGTACTGTATCCGGACACTCTGGACTGGGTACTGTCGCCGGACGCTCTGGACTGGGTACTGTAGCCGGACGCTCTGGACTGGGTAGTGTCGCCGGACGCTCTGGACTGGGTACTGTCGCCGGACGCTCTGGACTGGGTACTGTCGCCGGACACTCTGGACTGGGTAGTGTCGCCGGACGCTCTGGACTGGGTACTGTCGCCGGACACTCTGGACTGGGTAGTGTTGCTGGACACTCTGGACTGGGTACTGTCGCCGGACGCTCTGGACTGGGTACTGTCGCCGGACGCTCTGGACTGGGTACTGTATCCGGACGCTCTGGACTGGGTACTGTCGCTGGACACTCTGGACTGGGTACTGTCGCCGGACGCTCTGGACTGGGTACTGTCGCCGGACGCTCTGGACTGGGTAGTGTCGCCGGACGCTCTGGACTGGGTAGTGTCGCCGGACGCTCTGGACTGGGTACTGTATCCGGACACTCTGGACTGGGTACTGTCGCCGGACACTCTGGACTGGGTACTGTCGCCGGACACACTGGACTGGGTACTGTCGCCGGACGCTCTGGACTGGGTACTGTCGCCGGACACTCTGGACTGGGTACTGTCGCCGGACGCTCTGGACTGGGTACTGTCGCCGGACGCTCTGGACTGGGTACTGTCGCCGGACGCTCTGGACTGGGTACTGTCGCCGGACGCTCTGGACTGGGTACTGTCGCCGGACGCTCTGGACTGGGTAGTGTCGCCGGACGCTCTGGACTGGGTACTGTCGCCGGACGCTCTGGACTGGGTACTGTCGCCGGACGCTCTGGACTGGGTACTGTCGCCGGACGCTCTGGACTGGGTAGTGTCGCCGGACGCTCTGGACTGGGTACTGTCGCCGGACGCTCTGGACTGGGTACTGTTGCCGGACGCTCTGGACTGCCGAGGCGCACTATAGGCCTGGTGCGTGGTGCCGGCATTGGTGGTACCGGGCTGGGGACACGCACCTCAGGGCGAGTGCGGAGAGAAGGAACAGGGCGTACTGGACACTGGAGGCGCACTGGAAGAAGAGTGCAAGGAGTAGGAACAGAACACACCGGGTTGTGAAGGTACACTGGAGTACACTGGAGACCTGGTGTGTATTGCCGGCATCAATTGTTCTAGAACTTTAACACGTTTCAGGATGAGTACGAGGAACTGACACAGGTGGCATCGGTCAGCTAACACACTCCTCAGGGCGAATGCTGTGCATACTACGCCAAACCAACAGCTCTCTCTTCACTCTCCTCCAATTTCATCAACAACTCCTCAAATGTCTCATAATCTCCCCTTCGTTCACTCTCCTCCAATCTGTCTAATAACTCCGACAATCTCAGACTCACCCCTCAACTTCGCCGACTGCTCCATGTCCCCCCCCCCAAAAAGATTATTTGGGTTTCTGTGGCCTACCTCCCCGACATCGTTGATGTCCTCTCTTACTTCGCCGTTTCTCCTGCACAGTTTCCACCTGCCTCCATGGTAGGCGATCCTCTCCTCCCACGTCCAGGATCTTTTACCGTCCAGTATTTCGTCAGGCCCATTTTTCCACAAAGCGCCGTTCCTCCCTTTCACGCTGCTTGGTCCTGGTTTGGTGGGTTATTCTGTCACGTTCGTCGTAACGAGGAGACCAAGGCGCAGCGTGATTGGAATACATTCTCCTTTTATTAAAACGAAGAACACTTAAACAAACTAACAAAACAACACCACGACCGCGACGCTATAAACAACTAGTGCTGACATGCAACTACACATAGACAATAACCCACAAAACCAAAATGGAAAATGGCAACCTAAATAGGATCCCCCGATAAACAGATGTCTCTGATTGGGAACCAATTCAGGCCACCATAGACCTACATATTCCTAGACTTACCAAAACCCCATAGATATACAAAAAACCCTAGACAACTAGGGTGAGCAGTCAGTGACTGTCACTGTCACTGTCAGTGAGCAGCAATTGCTTCGTGACATATTGTGTCACTGTCGACATTAACAGCATGATAACCCATTGTGTGTGTGTGTGTGTGTGTGTGTGTGTGAGAAAAAGGTTTATGGGGGTGGGGGTGGGGGGGGGGGGGTTATGGGTGTAGTAGGCTTGGTGTCCTTGTAGCTCTCACACATCATGGGAATCCATGCAGGGGTCAAGTCATACACAGCCACCCAGCTCCTAGAAATGCCACAACAGCTAATAAATATGGCTGACTAACATACACGTCAACCATTCTGCTTTTTGACCTTATTGACTCGTGATAAATTATCTGGTGTGTGTGTGTGTGTGTGTGTGAGAGAGAGTCTGCACAGTCAAACCACCACTGGGGTACAGTCTGTAAAGGTCACATAGAGCTCTATCCTATCGGGGCCACTTCTCTGTTCTCCCTCTCTCTCTCTCCTCCTTTTTACCTCTCCCTATCTCCCCGTCCATCACTCCCACTCTCTGCTGTTGCCAAATAATCATTGTGGAGCCTTAGTAGATGTGGCTGACGCACTGTCTCCACAGCAACCACACTTAGACCAGGAGGGGGGCTGGGAGCCCATTCACTCTGTAGACAAGGAGAGAAACACACACACGCACGCACGCACAGAGACACACACACACCACACTCACACACACACACATGCACACTCACAAGATGACAAAGCATCACATAATCACTTTGGTTCAATCATTTATGAAAGCAGATGTATAATTCAATAACCAGCATGAAAGATTCAGGAAGTAAAGAGCATTGTTTAATCAAACTCTGCCCTTCCTCCCTCCCTCTCTCTCTGTCACTCTTTCTTTCTTTCTCCCCCCTAACTCTCTCTTTCACTCACCCCCCTTCCTCCCTAGGCTCTAATACCATATTGGTAGTGTACACCAGTCTCCCTGTGTGTGTGTACAATTGCACCTCTACTCCCCATAACCTCCCCATCAGACCATGCAATTAATTGGCTGGAGAATAAAATAGGCTTCACCTGCTGAGCCAATGACAGACAGCACAACCTGCAGGAAGCACAGGTATCACCTTACTGTATCTTCACACAGCACTCCAGTTACACAGTTAAACACAGCTCAACACAGTCAAACAGTTAAATTACAGCTGAACTCAGCAAACCACACAGCACTCTGGTTTGTTGCTACACACCTATAGTTAGCACAGTCCACCCCCCTACCCCTCACTCCTTGTGTGTGTGTGTGTGTGTGTGTGTGTGTGTGTGTGTGTGTGTGTGTGTGTGTGTGTGTGTGTGTGTGTGTGTGTGTGTGTGTGTGTGTGTGTGTGTGTGTGTGTGTGTGTGTGTGTGTGTGTGTGTTTGTGTGTGTGAGTGAGTAGAGATCCTCCAGGAAAGGTGGGGAGGAGTCGCAGGACATACTGCTCACCCCAGACCAGGCCCTAATCCCCGAGACTCGAGAGGAGAAAGAGACTGCGCAAGAGAGGCCGACGTGTGGACACCCTGGCTAAACTATGTTGGCTAGTAGATAAACCTACATTCTATTGGCAAACATACAATCACTGGAGAAGAACTGGATGAGCTCCATTCGAGACTATCCTATCAACGGGACCTGAAGAACAGTAATATCCTATGTTTATCAGTCGGGGCTGAACAAGGACAGGGATAATTTACATCTAGATGGTTTGTCTCTGTATCAGCAGGACACAACGGCAGCTTCGGGTAAGCTTAAGGGTGTTAACAGCTGATGCGTGATCTTTAATATTAAGGAAGTCTTGAGGTTCTGCTCACCTCAGCTTGCCAATTATCATGAATTGCAAAGGGAAACCCAGCCACGAGCTGCCCACTGACGCGAACCTACAAGATGAGCTAAATGCCTTATATGCTCTCTTTAAGGCAAGCAACACTTGAACCATGCATGAGAGCACAGCTGTTCTGGATGACTGTGTGGTCATGCTCACGGTAGCTGATGTGAGTAAGACCTTTAAACAGGTTAACATTCACAAGGCTGCAGGGGGAGATGGATTACCAGGATGCATACACAGAGCATGTGCTGACCAGCTGGCAAGTGTCTTCACTGACATTTTCAACCTCTCCCTGACCCAGTCTGTAAAACCTACATGTTTCAAGCAGACCACCATAGTCCCTGTGCCCAAGAACACCAAGGTAACCTGTCTAAATGACTATCGCCCCAAAGCCCTCACATCTGTAGCTGTGAAATGATCATGACTCACAACACCATCATCCATCATCATAGAAAAAGCCTAAGGCTCATTGCTTAAAACAGATTTTTTGATGCTGGTTGAATTAATTTGGGATCTATCGCATCCCGCAACTGTCCCAGACTATGTTTGGAATATTTATTTCTCGCACAGAATAGGTAAAATGTTGTACTATGGAGGATAGTAGATCAAAGGTTAGTGCTTTTGCTGTTCATTAGGCCTACTCATCTTGTTGGCTGACAAAAAGTAAATGTGAACATTTCTTCCAATATCTTCCTCGGAATTAAATAAGGATGCATGCAGTTGTGGCCTGTGAGAAAGACCCGATCATGTGACGGTGAGCCATGTGAGTGAGAGGTGCTTCGGCACACAGCCGGAAGAAGGGAATACTCATTTTCAGCCCAGGGGCACAATGGCCACTGGCCACAAAAAAACATGGATTTTTTGGGGGGGCCTTACGGTCACACAAAGGGGATGCAGCTGGGATATTCGAGGAATTATCGAGTGCTTGTCAAATTTGGTGAATGAGAGACTGATGAAGTGTGTACAGCCTGCGCAAAAAAAACAAAGCAGAGCTCATGCCCTTAATGCAACTTCTTTTCAAATCATCATTAGAGTCACGTCATGTAGCCTTAGAATGAATTTAAAAAAAAACATATAGCCTAACATTTGTATCACAACTAAAGTAACATAAATAACTCTAAATTAAGCACATAATATAAGGACACAAGGCGAGATGCAAATGCAGACACAGGAAGAAGATGGTTGAGCTCCGATATTTATTAATCCAAGGGGTAGGCAAAAGGTAGGTCGGGGACGGAGGAGAGTTCATAAATCAAGTCAGAGTCCAAAACAGTGCCAGATGAAGGGCAGTCTCGAGGTCAGGCCAGGTAGGGGTTCAATAACCAGATCCGAGTCCAAACAGCACAAGGGGATAGACAGAACAAGCAGAGTGGTCAGGCAGGTGCATTCGGAGTCAGGACAGGCAAGGGTTGAAACCAGGAGGACTAGAACCAAAAGAGGAGCAAGGAAAACCGCTGGTTGACTTGGCAAACAAGACGAACTGGCTCAGAGAGACAGGAAACAGGGATGTATACACCGGGGATAGTAAGCGACACCTGGAGGGGGTGGAGACAATCACAAGGACAGGTGAAACAGATCAGGGTGTGACACATAGGTCAGCTATCATAAGGTACTCTACCTCAGGCGAGCAATACCTCGAGACTTCTTTAACATTAGAAAACAACAGTTTTCAGCTGTGCTAACAATATTGCAAAAGGGTTTTCTAATGATCAATTAGACTTTTAAAATGTTAAACTTGAATTAGCTGGGGCGGCAGGGTAGCCTAGTGGTTAGAGCGTTAGACTATGTAACTGAAGGTTCAAGTTCAAACCCCCAGGCTGACAAAGTACAAATCTGTCACTCTGCCCCTGAACAGGCACTGTTCCTAGGCCATCTATGAAAATAAGATTTTTTCTTAACTGACTTGCCTAGTTAAATAAAGGTAAAAACAACATGCCATTGAAACAAAGGAGTGCTTAGAATTACAGGGGTTTGAACTTGCAACCTTCTGGTTACTAGTCCAACACTCTAACCACTAGGCTACCCTGCACACCATAAGCAAAGAAGAAAATGCTCACCCAGAAGTAGTGGTTCTTAGTGGCCTGGGACTTTAATGCAGGCAAACTAAAATCAGTTTACCAAAATTATTACCAGCATGTCACATGTGCACCCAGAGAAAAACAAATATTTTACTCCACACACAGCTCTCCCCCGCCCTCCATTTGGCAAACATGATCATAATTCTATCCTCCTGAATCCTGCTTACAAGCAAAAACTAAAGCAGGAAATATCAGTAACTTGCTCAATACAGAAGTGGTCAGATGACGCAGATGCTACACTACAGATGCTACACTGTTCCGGGATTCATCCAATGGCATTGAGGAGTACACCACCTCAGTTATTGGCTTCATCAAAAAGTGCAATGACGACGTCATCCCCACAGTGACCGTACGTACCTATCTCAACCAGAAGCGTGGATTACAGGCAACATCCGCATCGAGCTAAAGGTTAGAGCTGCCACTTTCAAGGAGCGGGAGACTTATCCAGATGCTTATAAGAATTCCCGCTATGCCCTCAGACGAACCATTGCCCAGTGACGCGAGCCTGCCAGACGAGCAAAATGCCTTTTATGCTCGCTTTGAGGCAAGCAATACTGAAGCATGCACGAGAGCACCAGCTGTTCTGGATGACTGTGTGATAACGCTCTTGGTATCGGATGTGATCAAAACCTTTAAACCAGTCAACATTCACAAAGTCGCCAGGCAAAACGCATTACCAGGACATGTACCCAAAGCATGCGCGGACAAACTGTAAAGTGTCCTCACTGACATTTTCAACCTCTCCCTGACTGAGTCTGTAATACCTACATGTTTCAAGCAGACCACCATAGTCCCTGTGCCCAAGGAAGCGAAGGTAACCCGCCTAAATGATTACCGCCCCTTGGCACTCAAGTCGGTAGCCATGAAGTGCTTTGAAAGGCTGGTCAAGGCTCACATCAACTGCATCCTCCCGGACACCCTAGACCCACTCCAATTCGCATACCTCCCCAACAGATCCACAGATGACGCAATCTCAATCGCACTCCACACTGCCCTTTCTCAACTGGACAAAAGGAAAACCTATGTGAGAATTCTGTTCATTGACTACAGCTCAGCGTTCAATACCATAGGGCCCACGAAGCTCATCACTAAGCTAAGAACTCTGGGACTAAACACCTCCCTCTGCAACTGGATCCTGGACTTCCTGAAGGGCCGCCCCCATGTTGTAAGAGTAGGCAACAACACGTCTGCCATGCTGATCCTTAACACTGGGGCCCCTCAGGGGTGTGTACTAAGTCCCCTCCTGTATTCCCTGTTCACCCATAACTGCGTGGCCAAACACGACTCCAACACCATCATTAAGTTTGCTGACGACACAACAGTGGTAGGCCTGATCACCGACAACGATGAGACGGCCTATAGGGAGGAGGTCAGAGAACTGGCAGTGTGGTTCCAGGACAACATCCTCTCCCTCAATGTGAGCAAGACAAAGGAGCTGATTGTGGATTACAGGAAAACGCGGGACAAACAGGCCCCCATTAACATCGACGTGTCTGTAGTGGAGCTTGTCGAGAGTTTCAAGTTCCTTGGTGTCCACATCACCACCGAACTATCATGGTCCAAACATACCAAGACAGTCATGAAGAGGGCACGACAAAACCTTTTCCCCCTCAGGAGACCTCAAAAGGTTCTACAGCTGCACCATCGAGAGCATCCTACCGGTTGCATCACCACCTGGTATGGCTCCTCAACAGCTTCTACCCCCAAGTCATAAGACTTCTGAAAAATTAATAAAATCGCCACCCCTCCCTTTTGTATATTGCTGCTATGCATAGTCACTTCACCCCCACCTACATGTACAAATTACCTCAACTAACCTGTACCCCCGCACACTGACTCGGTACTGGTGCCCGCCTCGTTATAGTTATTCTTATTGTCTTACTTTTTATTATTACTTTTTATATTAGTCTACTTGGTAAATATTTTCTTAAGTAAGCATTTCACTGTGAAATCTACACCTGTATTCGGCGCATGTGTCAAATAAAGTTTGATTTGTTTTGATTTGTCCTGATTAAAGAAACAATTTAAACAGGCCTTCTTTAGACTAGTTGAGTATCTTGAGCATCAGCATTTGTGGGTTAGATTACAGGCTCAAAATGTCCAGAAACAAATAACTTTCTTCTGAAACTCATTAGTCTATTCTTGTTCTGAGAAATGAAGGCTATTCCATGCGAGAAATTGCCAAGAAACTGAAGATCTCATACAACGCTGTGTACTACTCCCTTCACAGAACAGCGCAAACGGGCTCTAACCAAAATAGAAAGATGAGTGGGAGGCCCCGGTGCACAACTGAGCAAGAGGACAAGTACATAAGAAGTACAGCATCCCGGAGTCGCCTCTTCACTGTTGACGCATGAAGCCCGTTCAGACTACCTGCACCGTTTTCTCGTCAGTCAGCAGATATTCACGTTTTGTGATCACATTAGCTATACTTACCGTGGCTTCTGCACTGCTACCTTCGGCCTGCATACCTCTAAGTACCATGAATCACAAAGTAGACCGTTTGTAAGAATTCCTTGCGAGCAGCTTCTCATCTAAACCATTACACACTTCAATAATACCACATGATACCTGGGGTGATATGAATTGTGTACTATCGTCCAATCTTAGCTCTCCTACAGTATCATCTCCATCAAAGACAGTACTCGCAATTTACAGTACTCGCGTTTCCACAATCCCACAGGGAGTATTATTTATTCTCGCCAGTTCATAAGACCTTCTCACTCATAGACTACTTTTCCCTAGACAATAGATTTCTGCCACTTATCATGGAGTGTAATTACCAAGCTATAGTCATTTTGGATCTTTCTCCCCTTACCATGAAATGACTTATACCAAATACACAGCCTAATTATTGCCCTTGGCGGTTTAACTCGCTACTGCTATCAGAAGAAACCTTTGTTGCTTTTATATAATCTCAAAATTAGCAACAACAGTATGGTAATCAATGAAGGCTTATCTTAGGGGTCAAATGATTTAGTACAACGCAAGAATAAATCTTCTTGAAACTCTGGGGGCGGTATTTCATTTTTGGATAAAAAACGTTCCCGTTTTAAATGGGATATTTTGTCACGACAAGATGCTCGACTATGCATATAATTGACACCTTTGTATAGAAAACACTCTAACGTTTCCAAAACTGCAAAGATATTGTCTGTGAGTGCAACAGAACTGATGTTACAGGCGAAACCCAGATAAAAATCCAATCAGGAAGTGCCCCATATTTTGAAAGCGCTGCATGCCAATGACTCCTTATATGGCTGTGAATGGGCTACGAATGAGCTTACGCTTTCTACTATTCCCCAAGGTGTCTAAATCTTGCATAAAGTACAGAGGTAGCCATTATTCTAATCGCTTCTAATGAGAAACCAATTGTCCCAGTGGATATATTATCGAATAGATATGTGAAAAACACCTTGAGGATTGATTCTAAACAACGTTTGCCATGTTTCTGTCGAAATTATGGAGCTAATGTGGAAAAAAGTTTGCCGTTGTAGTGACCGCATTTTCCGGTCGATTTCTCAGCCAAACCTGAAGAACAAACGGAGCTATTTCGCCTACAAAAATAATATTTTTGGAAAAAAGGAACATTTGCTATCTAACTGGGAGTTTTGTGAGTGAAAACATCCATTTGATTGCTTTTATTATTTTCGTGAAAATGTTGCCTGCTGCTAGCAGGGCATAATGCTATGCTAGGCTATGATAAACTTACACAAATGCTTGTCTAGTGCTGGCTGTAAAGCATATTTTGAAAATCTGAGATGACAGTGTGATTAACAAAAGGCTAAGCTGTGTCTCAATATATTTCATTTGTGATTTTCATGAATAGGAAGATTTTCTAGGGATATTATGTCTGCTGCGTTATGCTAATTCGTTTCAGGCGATGATTATGCTCCCGGATCCGGGTTTGAGAGTCGCAAGAAGATTATAAGGCAGTGCAATATTCAATGCCTTTGCCGAATTTACAAATAAAATCTTGGATTTGGATATAGCACATTCACACTCTTCATCCACAGACCTACTAAAACGTTTGACACTTCAGACAGAATTTCATCTTCTTTCAACTCGACAAGCTGAAAGTCATATTTATTACATCTCAATACCAATGTTGTGTCTTTGCTATGCCGGATTAAGTGATATGACATGCTATTTTATAAAATAATTTCTCTGTAATTAATATTACCTGATTAAAGTAATCGTGTAAATGTAATTAACTAGAAAGTCGGGGCACCACGGAAGAATGTTTATAGAGCTGTTGTCTTCCGAATAAACTCTTTAAGACCTGGTAATCTTTTATATCAATAGCAGTCAATTAATAATCGTCACCTTATTCAGTCTCTTCTGAACGTTGTAAAATTCTTGGTTATCTTCACAAACCCTGGCTAACAAGTTGAATCAGCAATACAAAATTTGGCTTAATTATTTATTTACTAAATACCTAAATAATCACAAAGAATTACATATACACAGGATGGATCATACATTGATTACTAATTATCGCATACAAGAAAACGTCCCTAGCAGACGGAACCGATATGACGGCTCGTTACATAAAGAAAGGGGGTTGGGTTTGAATGAAAGCACGGGAAGTCTGAGGAACAAAAGGATTGGGTCGCTATCGGACCTTATGAAGCTATGCTATCGTAAATACAGAATCTTATGCATTCTAAATATCTGCCCATTTGGAAAAGGAAAATGCAATAAATATTTACTCTGAGCTGCACTTCGATAGATTGGTCGTAGATTGAAGGCTGGGTTGCCCAGCAGAGATCTCTCTTGTCCTTTGAAGAATATGTGTTGTGGTAGAACGAATACGTTGTAGTACCGTCGTCGTGTGGTAGAACGGATACGCTGTAGTACCCTGTCTTTCTGAAGAAATTGTCCGTCCTCTCCTAGCCCACGTTTACATCTGCTGCTGCTAACTCGACGTCTAGGATGTATCACTTCTTTAGTGAATAAGAGTTCAAAGTTCATACCAAGTTGCCATACTATAAGCTCATGCTATATTCTGGCTGGTATAGTCGAAATTCATTCTTCCAGCGTGTCGATCATCACCTCCACGTTGAAATTTGCCCTTTTAAGCATTGGGACATCAGTCCTGACATCAATGTTAATTTCATTAGGTTGTAGTCATTCAACCATTCGCAACCAGAGCTCACGCTGAGGTTGGCTTAGTTCTGTAGTTGATATTAGCCCTTTTAAATGTATGGACAGCAGTCCTCATGTCATCGGGAACACAAGGTTGACTTTTCGTCTACGGGCTTTTGTAGTGGTGTGTTTCATAGGGCATGTTTCATAGTTTACAGCCAATGTCTGTTCTCATGGGCGGGGCCACTTAGTTGAGTATAGTTCTCTTATGAAAACAATTCTCTCATTTAGAAGCTAAAATTTCATCTATTAATTTCAACATTTCATCTTTTCACAAATAGTTTCATATTTAAACATTTAAATTGCACAACAATTCCATGTGGATCTGATACCTAGAATGTATAGACTTTCCAAGATACAGTTTATGTCATTCTATCATCAGTAATAAAGTCTCAGACGACAACTGATCTGACATCATATTCTTTAAGTACCAACTGATATTTTCAACTGGTTGGATTACCAAAATATGGTTCCGTTCCCCACACTTTTGATGTTACCAGACTCTCTCTATGTTAACAAAGGGCTTTCCAAGAGTCAAATCTGTAGTAGCCTGAGGAAATGGGGAAAGGTATTTATGGGGGTCATAAACCTCACCAACAGGGCAACGCCATGACACCAAAATTATGAACATGGAAAGAAATCAGGAAATTAGCACTCCCGCTGCGTCAGAGAACCGCAAATCAAACCATACCTGAGAAAAATGACGAGCTGGGTAACAATTCAATTGATCATTTAGAGCTCAATTCATGGTTTCATAACAATTCATGGTTTCACAAGTATACACTTCGTAATCAACTTAATGCTACCTTATTCAACACCTTCTTTGAGAACTTAGATATTCCCATATTTGAACCTGAGATAGCTGCTGAACTAGAAGAACAGTCCTCTGTAGAATAGATTGTGTTGGCAATTAAATCTATGCCGTGTGGTAAATTCCTTGAGCCCAAAGGATTTCCGAGCGAATTCTTTAAAGAATTCTCAGATCAACCTTCTCCTCTTGAGTGTGGTTCATATATGCCAATTTCTTTATTCAATTGTGATGTAAAGATATTTTCTAAGACTTGCCTGTCGTTTTGAGTCAGTCCTTCCCTCCATTATCTCTACAGATCAAGCTGGTTTCAAAGACCTCTGTAAAGCCAATTTCCCTCCCTTGATACTCCGCCTGAAACACTATCTTGAACACTGGGATTAACTTTCTCTTTCTTTTGGCGGAATAAATAACACTGTTAAAATGTATGTATTACCTACGTTTTTATACTTATTTCAATGTATTCCTATCTTTCTGACATTTTTTTTTTATCTCCATAGATAAACTGATATCTGCTTTTATCTGGAACAACAAAAACCCTTGGATACGTTAAAACGTGTTGCAGAGATCTCGCCCCCAGTGGGGTCTAGCACTCAATATTATTACTGGGCAGCTAATATAGGAATCATTCTATATTGGATGACAGAATTCCTTGATGTTACAGGACCGAAATGGTTGACCTTAGAGAGTTCATCCCGTGGCCCCACCTCCTTAGCTGCCATACTCTGCTCAAAACTCATCTTAGCTGAGCCTGTTTCCAAATACACTAAAACCCCTATTGTGAAACATTCTCAAAAATATCTAGAAACAGTTCAGGTGATCGTTTGCACTCAGTGAATTTTCAATTTCTGCCTCGTTATTATTATTATTACCGAACCATACCTTGTCTCCATCATTATTAGACAGGGCGTTTCATATCTGGTCTGGAAAAGGGATCTCCTCACTGAACGACTTGCACATGTATATGGATTTTTCATCTTTTGAGCAGTTCAATATCCTTAGATCCCATGTCTTTAGGTACCTGCAACTGCATGGTTTTGTATCTTCATGCTCTAGTCACTTCCCATCATGCCCACCTTCCAGACTATGTTTTAAAGTGAATCCTTATATCAAAGGGGGCATAGGCTTGGTCTATACGTTATTAAACTTGCACAATTTGGAATCCATGGACTCTCTTAAGAACCGATGGGAAGATGATTTAGGTGAACAACTTTCAGATGAAATTTGAGTATGCTTCAGAGAATACATTCTTCATCCATATGTCTAAGACATGCTGTAATTCAATTTAAAATAGTTCATCGACTGAATTAGTCAAAGGCAAAATTATCCAAGATTAGACCAGAAATACGTAGATCTCACTTGTGACCAATGGAAGCAGGCTCCTGCTACTTTACTGTACATGTTTTGGACATTCCTGAAATTGACAGATTTCTGGATGTCCATTTTTCAGACATTATCTAAGATACTGGAGAGACCTGTAAAACCTTCTGCCTTTATTGCATTATTGGGAGTGGCACCACAGGAGGCCCCTCTAAACAGTTATATGGGCAACATGCTGGCATATACTACTCTTCTAGCTAGACTTCTCATACTATTTAAATGGAAGGATCGGTTTCCTCCTACTTTTAGCAATTGGATAAAGGAAGTTATGCAACATCTAATATTAGAGAAAATGCGCTACTCCGTTAGGGCATCTGCAATTACATTTTATAATATCTGGCAACCTTCCCTATCCTTTGTAGAAGACATAGACCCAGCTAATTTCATTTATTGATCGTATCCCAATGTAATCAAGGTTTGAAATGATAATTTTTGAGCAAATACTATATCTGTTTGTGGTCCATATGCAGTGTACAAATTATGTTCCTGCCCCCTGACCTTCTGCTCAAGGAAAAATCGGCCCACGGCTGAGTGTAATTGGAGACCTTTGAGGTAAGGGTTATGGTTTGGGATAGGGTCAAAACAAAACATGTATAAACGATTGCCTATCACTGGGATTGAACACGCAATTCTCGGAGCCGCAGCTCACAGCTTATGCCCATCCACCATCCCTGTCCACAACGCCCTTGCAAACCGCCTGATAATAGGGCTCCCCGTTGCCCCTAGTGGACATTTTTTAAATCATCTCCAGACGTCCTGGGTACCTGCACATACGTCGAATCTCGCCTTGGATCCTGAGAGACCTGGCTGCTAGCAGAGGGTATTTTCTCAAAACATCTAGAGAATCTCTTGTAGTGAGAATTTTCTTAGACTTTCTATCCATCTCTCCCTCTCTATCTGTCTATCCCACTCTCTCCTCCTCTTCTCGCTCTCTTTCTCTCCTTCTCTCTTTCCCCCCTTCTCTACCATCTGTACATCTGTCAGTCCAAACGTGTGAGCAGAGCCACAGTCAAACTGAACATGAAATTAGCCTACTGTGTGTGTGAGTGTGTGTGTGTGTGCGTATGTGTGTCTTTGGCCCTGCTCTGTTTGTCCAGATGGTGTATCACTGCGGAGCCAATGGCCATATCACTCTCTGTCTTTTTATAATTACCTCTCTTTATTTCTCTGCCTCTCCCTGTCTCACCTTGTCAGGCATTTTGTCTCACCCTGTCCTGACCACCATTCACTGTGCAGACTGGAAACACAAGAGTCACTACTATATAATGTGTCACATCAACAACGCTCCCCAAGTGGCTTTTGAACTTAACTCCGCACCCTGACCACTGACCCCTAACCTTTGACCTGAGCCTGTGACCTCTGAACTGGGCTCTATTACTGCTCTCCCTCTGTCCCTGGAGAGACATTAATCACTTCACTTTCGGAGAGTGAGAGGAAGAAAGAGAGAAAGGGAGGAGAGAAATTGATGACAATGTCAGACCTCCTCTCCTAAACAGGGTAAAATAACACTGCAGAAACAAAGTGATATAGAAACTCCTACACCACCAAATACTAGTTTGCTCATGGCCACATTTATCCACAGTTTTGCTTTTCTAGCTCTATTTCCTAGAACTCAATCAACGTCTATTTGTGTACAGCCAAGCATATTCGGACAGACAGTTTGACAGACAGTCAGTCTAACCTGGGTTGGCCCTGATCTATTATTGACAGTGAACATAATGTGCCAGTCAGTCATTCTTCTAAGTTCATTCTCTGACTTCAGTTATTACCTAAGGGGGGTCTCATCCAACACGCTACTCTCAATTAATCAGCCTGCAAAACAGATGTCAGGGACAATGAAAGATATAGAAAGATCTGGAAGCCTCGGGGAGGGGTGGCTAGGGGAGAAGGGATGAGGAGGAGGAAGGAAATATGGGGGAGGGTGGTTGGTGGGAGAAGGCGTGTGGGATGGAGTGATGGGGGAAGGAAGGAAAGAGAGGGGGAGGGGGAGTGAAAAAGAGACAGTTGGTTTGAAGTAACTGTCAGGGTCTGTTGTGTGTACTGTATACTGTATAGGTGTAGAGTGCCTGATGAGGGTGGGGCCTGTATATGGAGGGAGTCTTGTACACCAACCTGGTCTCAGAGCATTTTATATTATTCTGTACGTAAACCAAGACTCTACATTTAGTATGATATGTTACATTTCGTATGGTGTGTATTATGTTGTGGATGTCCACCATCCATGTGATATGTTATTAATTACAATTAGTATGATATATTACGAATTTGCTAAATGTTTGATATGTTACGAATTTGCTATTGTTAGCTAGGCTTAGGGTTAAGGGGTTAGGGTTACGTTTAGGGGTTAGGTTAAAGGGTTAAGATTAGGGTTAGGGAAAGGGTTAGATAAAAGGGTTAAGGTTAAGAGAAGGGTTAGCTAACATGCTAAGTAGTTGCAAAGTAGCTCAAAAGAAGTAAGTAGATGAAAAGTTGCTAATTAGCTAAAATGCTAAAGTTGTTCATAATGAGATTCCAACTCACAACCTAACATATCACACTAAATGGAGTGTCTCAGATTTATGTACAGAATAATACAAAAAGCTCTGAGATCAGATTGTGTACACATGCACGCATAGACATACACACACAGATGCAAATACACACCTCCGGCCCATTTCCGCTGGGGGTGCTAGCCTGACTTAGGAGCTAGCAGCTAATCATTAATGAAGAAGGGAAGAATGGAGGAGAGAAATAAACCACCCAGTTATTATAGTTTTTATTAATCGCGTACAGGTATTTTTTGGAACAATGCTGTCGATTTTCAAAACAGAGTCCACAAGACACAGAACTCAGTGGCCTTTTGCAAAACATAAATACATTCATCGATACTATATTATACCGTCAAAATTGCAAATAATGGGCCTCCCGGGTGACAATTCGCTGATGACATTTGTATTTTAAGTTTTGCAAAAGGTGGTTTAAGATACAGTGCCTTGCGAAAGTATTCGGCCCCCTTGAACCTTTTGCCACATTTCAGGCTTCAAACATAAAGATATAAAACTGTATTTTTTTGTGAAGAATCAACAACAAGTGGGACACAATCATGAAGTGGAACGACATTTATTGGATATTTCAAACTTTTTTAACAAATCAAAAACTGATAAATTGGGCGTGCAAAATTATTCAGCCCCCTTAAGTTAATACTTTGTAGCGCCACCTTTTGCTGCGATTACAGCTGTAAGTCGCTTGGGGTATGCCTCTATCAGTTTTTCACATCGAGAGACTGACATTTTTTCCCATTCCTCCTTGCAAAACAGCTCGAGCTCAGTGAGGTTGGATGGAGAGCATTTGTGAACAGCAGTTTTCAGTTCTTTCCACAGATTCAAATCAAATCAAATCAAATTTTATTTGTCACATACACATGGTTAGCAGATGTTAATGCAAGTGTAGCGAAATGCTTGTGCTTCTAGTTCTGACAATGCAGTAATAACCAACAAGTAATCTAACTAACAATTCCAAAACTACTGTCTTGTACACAGTGTGAGGGGATAAAGAATATGTACATAAGGATATATGAATGAGTGATGTTACAGAGCAGCATAGGCAGATACAGTAGATGGTATCGAGTACAGTATATACATATGAGATGAGTATGTAAACAAAGTGGCATAGTTAAAGTGGCTAGTGATACATGTATTACATAAGGATACAGTCGATGATATAGAGTACAGTATACGTATGCATATGAGATGAATAATGTAGGGTAAGTAACATTATATAAGGTAGCATTGTTTAAGGTGGCTAGTGATGTATTTACATCATTTCCCATCAATTCCCATTATTAAAGTGGCTGGAGTTGAGTCAGTGTCAGTGTGTTGGCAGCAGCCACTCAATGTTAGTGGTGGCTGTTTAACAGTCTGATAGCCTTGAGATAGAAGCTGTTTTTCAGTCTCTCGGTCCCAGCTTTGATGCACCTGTACTGACCTCGCCTTCTGGATGATAACGGGGTGAACAGGCAGTGGCTCGGGTGGTTGATGTCCTTGATGATCTTTATGGCCTTCCTGTGACATCGGGTGGTGTAGGTGTCCTGGAGGGCAGGTAGTTTGCCCCCGGGGATGCGTTGTGCAGACCTCACTACCCTCTGGAGAGCCTTACGGTTGAGGGCGGAGTAGTTGCCATACCAGGCGGTGATACAGCCCGCCAGGATGCTCTTGATTGTGCATCTGTAGAAGTTTGTGAGTGCTTTTGGTGACAAGCCGAATTTCTTCAGCCTCCTGAGGTTGAAGAGGCGCTGCTGCGCCTTCTTCACAATGCTGTCTGTGTGAGTGGACCAATTCAGTTTGTCTGTGATGTGTATGCAGAGGAACTTAAAACTTGCTACCCTCTCCACTACTGTTCCATTGATGTGGATAGGGGGGTGTTCCCTCTGCAGTTTCCTGAAGTCCACAATCATCTCCTTAGTTTTGTTGACGTTGAGTGTGAGGTTATTTTCCTGACACCACACTCCGAGGGCCCTCACCTCCTCCCTGTAGGCCGTCTCGTCATTGTTGGTAATCAAGCCTACCACTGTTGTGTCGTCCGCAAACTTGATGATTGAGTTGGAGGCATGCGTGGCCACGCAGTCGTGGGTGAACAGGGAGTACAGGAGAGGGCTCAGAACGCACCCTTGTGGGGCCCCAGTGTTGAGGATCAGCGGGGAGGAGATGTTGTTGCCTACCCTCACCACCTGGGGACGCTCCGTCAGGAAGTCCAGTACCCAGTTGCACAGGGCGGGGTCGAGACCCAGGGTCTCGAGCTTGATGACGAGCTTGGAGGGTACTATGGTGTTGAATGCCGAGCTGTAGTCAATGAACAGCATTCTCACATAGGTATTCCTCTTGTCCAGATGGGTTAGGGCAGTGTGCAGTGTGGTTGAGATTGCATCGTCTGTGGACCTATTTAGGCGGTAAGCAAATTGGAGTGGGTCTAGGGTGTCAGGTAGGGTGGAGGTGATATGGTCCTTGACTAGTCTCTCAAAGCACTTCATGATGACGGAAGTGAGTGCTACGGGGCGGTAGTCGTTTAGCTCAGTTACCTTAGCTTTCTTGGGAACAGGAACAATGGTGGCCCTCTTGAAGCATGTGGGAACAGCAGACTGGTATAGGGATTGATTGAATATGTCCGTAAACACACCGGCCAGCTGGTCTGCGCATGCTCTGAGGGCGCGGCTGGGGATGCCGTCTGGGCCTGCAGCCTTGCGAGGGTTAACACGTTTAAATGTCTTACTCACCTCGGCTGCAGTGAAGGAGAGACCGCAAGTTTTCGTTGCAGGCCGTGTCAGTGGCACTGTATTGTCCTCAAAGCAGGCAAAAAAGTTATTTAGTCTGCCTGGGAGCAGGACATCCTGGTCCGTGACTGGGCTGGATTTCTTCCTGTAGTCCGTGATTGACTGTAGACTCTGCCACATGCCTCTTGTGTCTGAGCCGTTGAATTGAGATTCTACTTTGTCTCTGTACTGACGCTTAGCTTGTTTGATAGCCTTGCGGAGGGAATAGCTGCACTGTTTGTATTCGGTCATGTTACCAGACACCTTGCCCTGATTAAAAGCAGTGGTTCGCGCTTTCAGTTTCACGTGAATGCTGCCATCAATCCACGGTTTCTGGTTAGGGAATGTTTTAATCGTTGCTATGGGAACAACATCTTCAACGCACGTTCTAATGAACTCGCACACCGAATCAGCGTATTCGTCAATGTTGTTGTCTGACGCAATACGAAACATGTCCCAGTCCACGTGATGGAAGCAGTCTTGGAGTGTGGAGTCAGCTTGGTCGGACCAGCGTTGGACAGACCTCAGCGTGGGAGCCTCTTGTTTTAGTTTCTGTCTGTAGGCAGGGATCAACAAAATGGAGTCGTGGTCAGCTTTTCCGAAAGGGGGGCGGGGCAGGGCCTTATATGCGTCGCGGAAGTTAGAGTAACAATGATCCAAGGTCTTTCCACCCCTGGTTGCGCAATCGATATGCTGATAAAATTTGGGGAGTCTTGTTTTCAGATTAGCCTTGTTAAAATCCCCAGCTACAATGAATGCAGCCTCCGGATAAATGGTTTCCAGTTTGCAAAGAGTCAAATAAAGTTCATTCAGAGCCAACGATGTGTCTGCTTGGGGGGGGATATATACAGCTGTGATTATAATCGAAGAGAATTCTCTTGGTAGATAATGCGGTCTACATTTGATTGTGAGGAATTCTAAATCAGGTGAACAGAAGGATTTGAGTTCCTGTATGTTTCTTTCATCACACCATGTCACGTTAGTCATAAGGCATACGCCTCCGCCCCTCTTTTTACCAGAAATATGTTTTTTTCTGTCTGCGCGATGCGTGGAGAAACCTGTTGGCTGCACCGCTTCGGATAGCGTCTCTCCAGTAAGCCACGTTTCCGTGAAGCAAAGAACGTTACAGTCTCTGATGTCCCTCTGGAATGCTACCCTTGCTCGGATTTCATCAACCTTGTTGTCAAGAGACTGGACATTGGCAAGAAGAATGTTAGGGAATGGTGCACGGTGTGCCGTCTCCGGAGTCTGACCAGAAGACCGCCTCGTTTCCCTCTTTTTCGGAGTCGTTTTTTTGGGTCGCTGCATGGGATCCACTCCGTTGTCCTGTTTGTAAGGCAGAGCACAGGATCTGCGTCGCGAAAAGCATATTCTTGGTCGTACTGATGGTGAGTTGACGCTGATCTTATATTCAGTAGTTCTTCTCGACTGTATGTGATGAAACATAAGATGACCTGGGGTACTAATGTAAGAAATAACACGTAAAAAAAACAAAAAACTGCATAGTTTCCTAGGAACGCGAAGCGAGGCGGCCATCTCTGTCGATTCTCGATGGGATTCAGGTCAGGACTTTGACTTGGCCATTCTAACACCTGGATATGTTTATTTTTGAACCATTCCATTGTAGATTTTGCTTTATGTTTTGGATCATTGTCTTGTTGGAAGACAAATCTCCGTCCCAGTCTCAGGTCTTTTGCAGACTCCATCAGGTTTTCTTCCAGAATGGTCCTGTATTTGGCTCCATCCATCTTCCCATCAATTTTAACCATCTTCCCTGTCCCTGCTGAAGAAAAGCAGGCCCAAACCATGATGCTGCCACCACCATGTTTGACAGTGGGGATGGTGTGTTCAGGGTGATGAGCTGTGTTGCTTTTACGCCAAACATAACATCTTGCATTGTTGCCAAAAAGTTCAATTTTGGTTTCATCTGACAAAAGCACCTTCTTCCACATGTTTGGTGTGTCTCCCAGGTGGCCTGTGGCAAACTTTAAACAACACTTTTTATGGATATCTTTAAGAAATGGCTTTCTTCTTGCTACTCTTCCATAAAGGCCAGATTTGTGCAATATACGACTGATTGTTGTCCTATGGACAGAGTCTCCCACCTCAGCTGTAGATCTCTGCAGTTCATCCAGAGTGATCATGGGCCTCTTGGCTGCATCTCTGATCAGTCTTCTCCTTGTATGAGCTGAAAGTTTAGAGGGACGGCCAGGTCTTGGTAGATTTGCAGTGGTTTGATACTCCTCCCATTTCAATATTATCGCTTGCACAGTGCTCCTTGGGATGTTTAAAGCTTGGGAAATATTTTTGTATCCAAATCCGGGCTTTAAACTTCTTCACAACAGTATCTCGGACCTGCCTGGTGTGTTCCTTGTTCTTCATGATGCTCTCTGCGCTTTTAACGGACCTCTGAGACTATCACAGTGCAGGTGCATTTATACGGAGACTTGATTACACACAGGTGGATTGTATTTATCATCATTAGTCATTTAGGTCAACATTGGATCATTCAGAGATCCTCACTGAACTTCTGGAGAGAGTTTGCTGCACTGAAAGTATAGGGACTGAATAATTTTGCACGCCCAATTTATCAGTTTTTGATTTGTTAAAAAAGTTTGAAATATCCAATAAATGTCGTTCCACTTCATGATTGTGTCCCACTTGTTGTTGATTCTTCACAAAAAAATACAGTTTTATATCTTTATGTTTGAAGCCTGAAATGTGGCAAAAGGTCGCAAAGTTCAAGGGGGCCGAATACTTTCGCAAGGCACTGTATATGCAAGTCATGTACAAAGGCAAAGAAATGATCAGAAGTTCTGTGAATGTCTTTGAGCATTTGATCATTACTGTTCTGCTATAGATACGTTTCAACACGGATCCAAACATGGCTTGTATGAGAAAAATCCACTACACCATGCTCCATAAACATGGTCTGAGCCCTACAGCATACCATAATGAAATGGCTTATCTCTTCAGCTGCTCCACACCTGCTACAGCTGCGTGTTAGTGTGTGTGTGTGTGTGTGTGTGTGTGTGTGTGTGTGTCAGGAAAACAAACACTGAACATTTTTCCTTTGCTACACCGAAGAGAGAGGATTGAAAACCTGCCAAGACGAACTGTGATAGTGTCAAACAGATAAATACCATTCTTGACAGCTTTCTGCTGAGAGAGAATCATGTCTTATTCAGTACAGCAGACGTACACATTTCATAGGTTAAGAATAAGCAGTGGTGGAAAAAGTTCCCAATTGTCATTCTTGAGTAAAAGTATAGATACCTTAATAATAGAAAGTTACTCAAGTAAAAGTGAGTCAGCCAGTAAAATACTACTTGAGTAAAAGTCTAAAAGTACTAAATATACTTAAGTATCAAAAATAAATGCAATTGCTCAAATATACTTAAGTATGAAAAGTAAAATTATAAATCATTTAAAATTCCTTAAATGAAGCAAAGCAGACATAACCATTTTCTTGTTTAAAAATTGTATGGATAGCCAGGGGCACAATCCAACACTCAGACTGGGGATTCTAACCAGCGACCTTTCAGTGTCACGAATCCCGTTTCCTGAGTCTGTTTTTTGCCTATGTTCTGTCCTGGAGAGTTTTTCCGGCGTCCTGGAACGCACCCTATCTGGTTGCCGGGCAATGTAGCCAGTTGGGGTTTCTGATTACCCGCACCTGTATCCCATCAGCTATCTGCACACCTGGTCCTGATCATCATCTCTCCTCTTCATAAGCCCGGACCTGACATCCATTCCCTGCCGGATCGTTAGCCATGAACAGTATGTTGTGCCATAGTATCAGCCTCAAGTTGGATAGAAGTTGTTTTGTTGTTTGTTATGTATTGCTTGCCTTGAACTTACCTCTGTTTGTTCTGTCTTCAGTTACTCACCCGGATCATTTACCCCATTCCCGCCTGGTCGTCAGAAGATTCCGCTTCCCCATTGGATCCACCTATTTACTCCCATCAACTCATCACCGCTACCCGCTACACCACCTGGATATATCTACCCATTCACTTGTAAATAAATACTCACCTTTTTCCTACTCTCCTTGTCCTGGTCTGCTTCTGGGTTCGACTTTGAAGAATCGTGACATTCAGTTACTGGCCCAAAGCTCTTAACCGCTAGGTTACCTGCCGCCCTAATGAAGTCTAACAACAAACTAAGGTTCCAATGTGTAGTCTCAGTGCAGATTGTGGGCTGCTTTCTAAAGTACATAACATGCTGTCCATATTCAGTGAGGGTACAAAACATTAGGAACATAAGAACACCTTACCAATATTGAGTTGATTGTTGACTTCAGGAAGCAGAGGTGGGAAAATGCCCCAATCCACATCAACAGGACTGCAGTAGAGAGAGTCAGCGGTTTTAAGTTCCTCGGTGGACACAGAGGACTTGACATGGACCAATAACACCACCACTCTTGTCAAGAGGATGCAATAGAGTCTCTACATCCGATGGCGGATGAAGAAATTCAGCATGTCCCCCCTGGGTCCGTCCAAATACTGCCACTACGCCATCGAAGCGTGACTGGTTGCATTACGGCCTGGTTGTGGAATTGCTCTGTCCATGAACGCAAGGTCCTCCGGCAGGTATGTGAAGACACACCCCAGCCCCGAGCCGTTCACTCTCTCACCATCAGGTAGACAGTATCTGAGTATGAGGTCTGATACCAACAGGCTCAGAGATAATTTATATCTACAAGCCATCAAACTGCTGAACACTTGAACTGGACTGACCACCTTCTCTGATTCTCCGCTACTTAGCACACATTCACTCACTCACACACCCACACAGACATACACACACACACACAAATACATTCATGCTACACACACTACAAACTGCTGCTAGCAGACTCTTATAATGATTGCTAAATATTGCACAATTTAAACACTTGCCCCCCAATCCCCCCTTCCCCAAAACACATGTAAATATTGTAAATTGTGTATCTATAAATTGTGCCTTCCTTAAAATGTTTATTCTATTCTACCGAGCCATTTACTTTGTTCGTATTCTTAGCCTTTTTTATTTCTAATTGTTGTTGCATTGTTGAGAAGGAACCTGCAAGTAAGCATTTCATGTGTATCCCGTACATACGACTCATAAAAATTGAAATGTTTCAGTATCAATAAACCGTTTTTCTCTGGTTGTGATGGACCACATGTGCCTTCTGCTAGCCAGACACGGTCTTATATCTCAGTTCACACAGAACCAGGCAGAAAGCCAAGTTTCAAGTTCAGTGGAAGCCACTCCTACTGCTCAGAACAAACAGGGAAACTAAACGTATTTCTGAGACTCTGCTGCTTAGTCTGTTAGTCTGTGTATCACCATGGCAGAAACAATTTTAGAAGATAAGGATTTGATTACCTGTTCAATCTGTCTGGACCTACTGAAGGATCCAGTGACTACTGCCTGTGGACACAGTTACTGTATGGGCTGTATTAAGGACTGCTGGGATCAGGATGATCTGAAAGGTAACTACAGCTGTCCCTTGTGCATGGAAAGATTCACCCCAAGACTTGTTCTGAGGAAAAATCCTCTACTGAATTAGTGGAGAAACTGAAGACAGGACTCCAACCTGCTCCTCCTAATCTCTGATAAGATGGACCTTTAGGTGTGGGGTGACATCTGCACTGGGAGAAAACTCATAGCTGTCAAGTCCTGCCTGCTGTGTCCAGCCTCTTACTGTGAGTCTCACCTGAAACTTCATAATGACCTCAACCCGGGAAAAAAACATGAAGCTACTGGACAACTACAGAAGATCTGCTCTCATCACAATAAACTGCTGGAGGTTTACTGCTGTACCGATCGGCAGTGTATCTGTCTGCTGTGTGTGATGGATGAACATAAAGGCCATGATACGGTCTCAGTTGTAGCTGAAAGGACTGAGAAACGGGTAAGGATTGGAACAGTTAAATATCATACATCTACATATAAACATTTGTTCATCTATTTTACTCTAGCATCGAGACCAGTGACTGAGAATAGTGTAATACGAAGAGTAGAGAGACTCACACGTAAATGTTTTGTTTACGCAACCTGTTGCTAACTTTTTGCTACCTCATGTTCCATCTGGTTAATATTACATTTACATTATTATTATTAGGTTTACATATAAAACAGAGAATGATAGGTTCAATTTGAAAAGAGGTCATCCAATCAGTGTAAAGCCCAACCCATTTGAGCTGAGAATGGAGTGTTTTCTGTCTGTTCAGTAATATCACCAATTGTACAAAAAAAGCCAGATTTCTCACATAAAGAAGAAACTCCAATGGCAAGGCAATGGGAGGAGATGGAGCAAGATGAAACAGTGACAACATTCAGATACTACCTTGTCAGATGCACAGCAGCCTGTCTGATAGCAATTGAATCATCCTATGGGTATGATACATTTCTTTGCAGAAGCAGTTGGAGGAGAATCAGCAGAAATCTGAGCTGAAAACCCAGGATAGAGAGAAGGAAATGCAGAAGCTGAGACAGGCTGTGGTCTCTCTGAAGGTGAATGTTAGGTCCATATATAGTGAAATTACAGTCAGGCTGTCTGAGGTCCTGGCGAGAGCTGAGTGAATAGGGTGGTTGAAATCGACCCCATCCTCTCTGGGTCGTAAAAATGCTCTGCACAGGCGTAATTGGAAGACAGTGAGAGGACCTTTACTGAGCTGATTCGCTCCATTAATGGAAGGCGCTCCGAGATGAAGGAGCTGATCAGAACCCAGAAGAAGGCTGATGTGAGACAGGCTAAAATGTGACTGAAGCAACTGGAGCCGGAGGTGGCTGAGCTAAGGAAGAGAGATGCTGAGCTGGAGCAGCTTTCACACACAGATCACATCTATTTCCTTCAGGTGACTTCTCTATCCTAGATGTCCCTCACAAATGACTTTCCAGTGACTATCTCTAGACTTCTTTCTCAGTGAAATGTACTTCAAAACACAACCTTTGTCTTTGTCAATATCGTAGAGTTTCCAGTCCCTCTGTGTCCCTCCTATATCTGAGGCTATACCCACAATCATTAAGTTCCCGAGTGGTTCAGCGATCTAAGGCACTGCATCCCAGTGCAAAAGGCATCACTACAGTCCCTGGTTCAAATCCAGGCTTCATCACAACTGGCCGTGATTGCGAGTCCCATAGGGCGGCGCACAATTGGCCCAGTGTCGTCCAGGTTGACCTGGGTAGGCTGTCATTGTAAATAAAAATGTGTTCTTCACTGACTTGCCTAGTTAAATAAAGGTTCAGTTAAAAAATGTATTGTCTCATTTTAGCATGCAAGGAAATTTGACTCTGAACTGAAAGAGTGACTGCAAGCCATCTGCAAGGAAGAAATGGACAGGATGTCTGTGGGAAAGCGCTAAAGTCTTATTTTTGTAAATTAGTTTTTGCTAGATATTAAATAATTTGTGCTATTTGATGGCTAAATTACCATCACCCAGTGATGTTGCCCTCCTAAAAGTTGTTGTAGCCAACTGATGATGGGTGTCTGTGGCTAAAGTTCCAACTGTTCGCCCTTCTGAGCAAAAGACCAGAGAGAATGTGAGTAAAGTGCAAACACGCATGCACACACATACTTCATGTTCACTGACTGTAAAAAAAAAAATGTTTAAATAAAAGCTAGCTGGAACCGTTCTGAGTGGTCAGCTTCTGAACCACCCGCTAAATGCTGAATGCTAAGGATCCACAGAGGGTTCAATAGGAACCAGGCAGTTGTATGAATTTTTTGTCACGACTAACCAACGCATTCCATACGATCAGTGACAAATCTGTATTATAAACATGCATATGAAAAAGTAAATAATAGCAGAGAAATATAAACCCAGATAAATCCAGGCTACACATGCTAATGGCAAAATGTATAACGTTACAACTGTGGATATATAAAGGCTATAGGCCTATAGAGGCCAGTAAAGGCAAATGTGTAGGTCTGCCTGCTGATAATATCTGGAAGAAAACATAATGGATGGACCACATTCAGAAGCTAACCCAATGCAGAAACCCATTAAATAATAGAGCTGCGAGCAGCAATGAACAGGTTTCACACAAAGACAAAAAGGACTCAAGATCAGTTGGTTAACAAAGAAAGCACTCTATCATGTAGGAACTACCTTCCTTTATGTGCAATCATGAGTCTAAATACAACATCTGGAGGGAATCTGACGTATGTTTCCTGACGGGAAGATGATTTTGAGCATTAGTGTTACATGTGCAAAGAATAAGTTGTTAATAGTTGCCTTGTTTTTTGAGAAATCAATACCAAATTCAGTGTAGTTCATTTTAGGGACATCCATGATAGCGATGACAAGTTGATAGGCCACTGTGTATTTACATTGGCTTAAATTGACACGTAAAATCTGATTTCCTGATTTATCGATGACTCAGCCATCTCTTAACCAATCCCTTGACTTTTCTCAAACTAAGTTAAAAGTGTTATGGTATGATATAATAATGGCTCTGGAGGAGATGGTTGCCGTTTTATGGTCCCCTAACCAATTTCTATTGTTGAGTGGATAATCTGCCTTTACCATCGGTCCTATTAGCCAATAATAAAAGGGATAATATGAATAGACGAGCTACGAGCACGTATATCCTACCAACGGGACATTAAAAACTATAATAGCTTATGTTTCACAGAGTCGTGGCTGAACGACGACATGAATAACATACAGCTAGATGGGTTTTTACCTTTTTCGGTAGGATGGAACAGCGGCCTCTGGTAAGACAAGGGGTGGCGGTCTATGTATATTTGTAAAAACAGCTGGTACACGAAATCTAAGGAAGTTTGGAAGTATTGCTCGCCTGAGCTAGAGTATCTCGTGATAAGCTGTTGACCACACTATTTACCAAGAGAGTTTTCATCTATATTCTTTGTAGCTGTCTATTTATCACCACAAACCGAGGCTGGCACTAAGACAGCACTCAATGAGCTGTATACAGCCATAAGTAAACAGGAAAACGCTCATCCAGAGGTGGCGCTCCTAGTGGTCGGAGACTTTAATGCAGTGAAACTTAAATCCATTTTACCTCATTTCTGCCAGCATGTTAAATGTGCAATCAGAGGGAAGAAAACTCTAGACCACCTTTACTCCACACACAGAGACACGTACAAAGATCTCCCTCCATTTGGCAAATCTGACCATAATTCTATCCTCCTGATTCCTGCTTACAAGCAAAAACTAGATGAAGCAGATACTAAGTTACAGGACTGTTTTATTAACACAGACTGGAATCAAATCAAATAAAATTGCATTTGTCACATGAGCCGAATATAACAGTGAAATGCTTACTTACAAGCCCTTAACCAACAATGCAGTTATGAAAAAAAACTAGCAAAAATAAGAAATAAAAGTAACACATAATTAAAGAGCAGCAGTAAAATAACAATAGCGAGGTTATATACAGGGGGTACCGGTACAGAGTCAATGTGCGGGCCATCGGTTAGTTGAGGTAATTGAGGTAATATCTACATGTAGGTATAGTTATTAAAGTGACTATGCAAAGATAATAACAGAGAGTATCAGTGGCGTAAAATAGGGGGGGGGGGGGGGACGACAATGCAAATAGTCTGGGTAGCCATTCGATTAGCTGATCAGGAGTCTTATGGCTTGGGGATAGAAGATGTTTAGAAGCTTCTTGGACCTAGACTTGGCGCTCCGGTACCACTCGCTGTGAGGTAGCAAAGAGAATAGTCTATGACTAGGTTGGCTGGAGTCTTTGACAATTTTTAGTGCCTTCCTCTGACACCGCCTGGTATAGAGGTCCTGGATGGCAGGGAGCTTGGCCCCAGTGATGTACTGGGCAGTACGCACTACCCTCTGTAGTGCCTTGCAGTCGGAGCCCAACCAGTTGTCATACCAGGCAGTGATGCAACCAGTCAGGATGCTCTTGATGGTGCAGCTGTAAAAGGCTTCTTAACAGCTTATACTCCCAAGCCATAAGACTCCTGAACAGCTAATCAAATGGCCACCCAGACTATTTGCATTGCACCACCTATTTTACGCTGCTGCTATCCTCTGTTTATTATCTATGCGTAGTCACTTTAACTCTACCTACATGTAGATATTACCTATATTACCTCGATTAACCGGTGCTCATGCATATTGACTCTGGACAGGTAACCCCCTTGTTATTTTACTGCTGCTCTTTAATTACTTGTTACATTTTAAAAAAAAATTTTTTTACTTATCTATTCTTTACTTAACACTTATTTTTTCTTAAAACTGCATAGTTCAGGGCCTCCCGGGTGCGACCGGGTTAGGGAGGGTTTGGCCGGTAGGGATATCCTTGTCTCATCGCGCACTAGCGACTCCTGTTGCGGGCCGGGCACAGTGCGCGCTAACCAGGTCGCCAGGTGCACAGTGTTTACTCCGACACATTGGTGCGGCTGGCTTGTAAGGTTAAAAAAATGTCCATGATGGTGGAAAATCTAGCCTGACAGACCTTATGGATCCTTGATGCACATTTGTTCAGCATTAGGAAAGACACCTACAGTACATACATAGTTTCAAGTCTCTATGTCAAATTAGGCAGCAGATATGAGTGTTTATGTGGGACTGCTTATAAAAAGAATACAGAATGCAAACCATGGCTGTGAACCCCTAATTATACTAAGTCAAACAAAACATCTTAGATAAAAAAAATTGCGCAAAAATTGGTTGAATCAATGTTGTTTACATGTCCTTTCAACAAAATAAACCAATGTGGAAAATGTATTGGATCTGCAAAAAGTCATCAACATAAGGGAGTTTAGTATTTTTTTCACCTAACTTTTAACCTAAATCCAATGACATAGTGAAATGTTTTGTTGAGTTTATATTTGGTCAACTATTATCTCTACTTGCACATCATCATCTGCACATCTATCATTAATTTGCTAAATTATAATTACTTGCTACTATGGCCTATTTATTGCCTTACCTCCTCACGCCATTTGCACACACTGTATATAGACTTTCTTTTTTTCTATTGTGTTATTGACTGTGCGCTTGTTTATTCCATGTGTAGTTTTGTAGTTTTGATTTACATTTGGTTGAGTTGTCAACTAATGCGAATTCAAGAGATTAGTGATGCTAGTCGGGCAGGCGGGTGCGGGCAACGAACGGTGGGAAAGCATGCATTTCGTTTTACTAGTATTTAAGAGCAGTTGGAGGCCACGGAAGGAGTGTTGTATGGCATTGAAGCTCGTTTGGAGGTTTGTTAACACCGTGTCCAAAGAAGGGCCAGATGTATACAGAATGGTGTCGTCTGCATAGAGGTGGATCAGGGAATCACCCTGATCCAAGAGCGACATTGTTGATATATACAGAGGAAAGAGTCGGCCCGAGAATTGAACCCTGTGGTACCCCCATAGAGACTGCCAGAGGTCCGGACAACTGGCCCTCCGATTTGACACATTGAACTCTGTCTGATAAGTAGTTGGTGAACCATGCGAGGCAGTCATTTGAGAAATCAAGGCTGTTGAGTCTGCCGATAAGAATACGGTGATTGACAGTCGAAAGCCTTGGCCAGGTGAAGACGGCTGCACAGTACTGTCTTTTATCGATGGCGGTTATGATATCGTTTAGGACCTTGAGCGTGGCTGAGGTGCACCCGTGACCAGCCGTAAAACCGGATTGCACAGCGGAGAAGGTATGGTGGGATTCGAAATGGTCAGTGACAGTTTGGGTCTAGAGTGTCACCCCCTTTGGGGATCTCGGACGATACGAAAGAGGGGTTGAGCAGACTGGTAATATGGGTTGCAACAATGGTGGCGGATAATTTTAGAAAGAAAGGGTCCAGATTGTCTAGCCCAGCTGATTTGTACGGGTCCAGGTTTTGCAGCTCTTTCAGAACCTCCACTATCTGGATTTGGGTGAAGGAGAAGCTGGGGAGGCTTGGGCAAGTAGCTGCGGGGGGTGCGGAGCTGTTGGCCGGGGATGGGGTAGCCAGGAAGAAAGCATGGCCAGCTGTAGAAAAATGCTTATTGAAATTCTCGATTATCATAGATTTATCACTGGTGACAGTGTTACCTAGCCTCAGTGCAGTGGGCAGCTGGGAGAAGGTGCTCTTGTTCTCCATGAACTTTACAGTGTCCCAGAACTCTTTTGAGTTAGAGCTACAGGATGCAAATTTCTGTTTGAAAAAGCTAGCCTTTTCTTTCTTGACTGACTGCGTGTATTAGTTCCTGACTTCCCTGAACAGTTGCATATCGTGGGGATAATTCTATTGTATTGCAGTCCGCCACAGGATGTTTTTGTGCTGGTCGAGGGCAGTCAGGTCTGGAGTGAAGCAAGGGCTACATCTGCTCTTAGTTTTACATTTTTTAGTAGGATATTTAGTAGGATATTATGTATGAAGTATCCTACTATGAGTCTAACAAAAATGAGACAGTGATTTGTTGTGAGATTTCGGCATCTCTATTCTCAGTCCAGCGACAGACCACTTGCACCCTCTTCTGGGCAGACCTGGTACCTATCATCACGGACAGAACCAGGAAGCAACAGGAAAAGAAGGAAACGTATATGATGGTCTTTGTTACTTCTACTACACACACTGTCCGTTAGTGTAGTGATTTAAAAAAAAATCCTTATTAAAACTGGAAACTTGTTAGAAACAGGTTTTAATCGGTGGTGCACTAAATAACTATACGTTTTAGGTAGGTCTTTTTAAAATATCGGGTTCAGTTCAGCTGTTGGGTGGGTATAATTTGTTGAACGTTTCAACAGGAATCTGTTCCAAAAACTTCGTAAATAGCAAGGTTGCCTACAAATAACGCATACAAAGTTGCGGCAGTATTGCTGCAGAATATGATACCTATTAGGTAGTATACTAATTCATTACGTTTTTCACTCGCCATGATTATTCCGAAAAAATGTCTGTCCTCACTCTGGTAGCCTATTGACAAACATTAAGAATACGTTACGTGGTGAGTTTGCCTATATGGCAGCTATTTCGCTAACGTTAGGTGAATTGATAATGTTACTTTGTAGGCATTTGTTGGCAACCGTGTACTTTACGAAGTTTTTGGAACAGATTCCTGTTTTAACGTTCCACAAATGATACCCACCCGTATTCAGGGCTGATGGGATCAGGATGACCCGATGGCTGTCTACAGCTATCCCATGTGTAAGGAAAGCTTCATTCCCAGGCCTGTTCTGAAGAAAAACACTCTTCTGGCTGAATTGGTGGAAAACTAAAGAAAACAGGACCCTGAGCTGCTCCTCCAGCTCGCTGTTAAACTGGACCTGGAAATGTAGAGTGTGACGTCTGCACTGGGAGAACTCAAAGCAGTCAAGTCCTGTCTGGTGTGTCTGGCCTCTTACTGTGAGACTCATCTCAAACTCACAATAAATCACCTGCCTTTAAGAAGCACAAACTGGTCAAAGCATTGACACAACTACAGGAGAAAATATAATCTCATCATGACAAACTGCTAGAGATGTACTGCTGTACCTGTGTACGATGGATGAACATAAAGGCCATGATGCTGGTTCAGCTGCACCAGAAAGGATAGAGAAACTGGATAGGAACCCCACTGTAAGATCTCACACAGGCTATTTACAAAAATGTGTCTATCTTCTAGCTGTATACATCATCTAAACAGATAGCATGCCACCCCACACTATTTAATTTCAGCCTAAACTATATGTATACATGGTCTCTCATTAAGTTCACATAGGGCTGTTTGATGTATTAGACAGTACATTTGTTTCAATGTGGTATGATGTATTTCTCTGCACAAACACATTGGGAAGAATCATCAGAAATTCAACCAGATAATCCAGGAAAGAGAGGAGGAGATACAGGAGCTGAGACAGGCTGTGGAATATCTAAAGGTGAGTGTTATACCATAAGTACAGTACCAGTCAAAAGGTTGGACACACCTACTGTCATCAAGGCAATGGGTGGCTACTTTGAATAATCTCAAATATAAAATATATTTTGATTTGTTTAACACTTTTTTTGGTTACTACATGATTCCATATGTGTTATTTCATAGTTTTGATGTCTTCACTATTATTCTACAATGTAGAAAAAAGTACAAATAAGGAAAAACCCTTGAATGAGTAGGTGTTTCCAAACTTTTGACTGGTACTGTATATATTACAGGCTGTCTAGGATCCTGGTGAGAGCTGAGTGAATGGGCTGTTCAAATGGACCCCCCCTGCTCTCTGTGTGTCCTAACAGGACTCTGCACAGGCAGCAGTGGAGGACAGTGAGAGGATCTTTACTGAGCTGATCCACTCTATTAAAACAAGGCACTCAGGTGAAGGAGCCGAACAGAGCCCAGGAGAAGGCTGAAGTGAGTTGGGCTGAAGGACTCCTGGAGCAACTGGAGCAGGAGGTGGCTGAGCTGAGGAGGAAAGATGCTGATATAAAGCAGCTCTCTCACACAGAGGTCCACATCCATTTCCTCCAGGTGACAACCTAGGTTACATCACTGGTTCTTTACAGGCCTGAGCAGTCTCACATGATCCCTGAATACCAAATCATCCCATACATAGGCGCGTGTGTAGATCAGAGAGGATTGGATAGGTAAGGCAATATGGTGTTTGCTCCATCTTGTCCTCTGAAAGACCATGTGGAATTGTTGTCATTTTATGGGACACCTGTCTAATTTTCCCTGATCTCAAAAAGTTTTAGATTGTAAATGCCTTTGCTTCTCAGTCTTTTTCTTTCATTTATTTATCTCTCAGTAGTTTCCAGTCTCTCTGTGTCCTTCCTGGATCTGAAGCCTTACCCAGCATCTCTGTCAACTCACACAAATCTTATGATTTATGATGAAGAAATGTGTCTCTGACCTGAAAAAGCCACTACTAAACTTGATGAAAAAGAACATGGTGAAGATATCTGGAGCAGGTAATGATGAACACATATTGACAGAAATATATCTGGGAAATTGAATATTTTTACAAGAATATACACCATGTTACCAAGTGATAATTGTGGACAATGACCATTAATAATAATTTTTCTTCATTAGTGAAAAAGGTTTACATTGTTCCACTTACTGATCCCAATACCAGAGAGTTCTTGAAATGTAAGCAATTTTTTTCTAATTCTACTACGAAATATACATACAGTACAGTGTATATACCCCAGAAGTATGCATACTCATGACCATTTACTAGCAATCACAGAAACACAAACCCACACACCTAACGGCATTTCATAAAACATTTTTATATGTTTTTCTCAGACTCCCGCTGGCTCACTTTGGATCCAGACCCAGCCAATGAGTACCTCTGGCTGTCTGAGGGGAACAGAAAGGGGATATGTAGAAGAGTCTCAGTCCTATCCTTACCATCCAGACAGATTTATCAACATTGACTGGTGTTGTGTAGAAAGGGTATGTCTGGAGCCTGCTACTGGGAAGTAGAGTGGAGCAGGGAGAGAGTTGAAGTAGCTGTCTCATACAAAAGCATCAGCAGGGATAGAGAGGAATATGAGAGTTATTTTCGATGGAATGATCAGTTCTGGTGTTTGAACTGCAACCCACCCATTCACACTTTCTGGCACAATCAAAACATGACGGATATCCCTGTCCCCTGCCCCTCCAGAGTAGGAGTGTACATGGACCACAGGGCAGGAACTCTGTCCTTTTAGTGTCTCTGACACAATGACCCTCCTCCACAGAGTTCTGACCACACTCACACAGCGTTTGGGTTTTATTATGATGACTCATCTGTGAGGATACTGACACCTATTCAATGATAAGCATATACAGTTTAGTTATTCACACACAAAACAACTAGTGAAAGACATACAGTGCAGGTGACGTTGGAAACCAGAGGATTTATATGAAAACCACAACAGCAGCAAAAATATGTATATGAAAACCACAAAATGATATGTTACAAAACAGATTGTTCAATCAACAAATATGTATAAGCAAATTAAGTATAAACAAAGTGTAAACAAATGAGTCATATGTGCACTTCAATGGTGGAGGGAATGATGGTGAAGTCTGAGAGGGTAGTAGTCAATTATACATACTTGATTATTAAGTTGCTTGGCTGTTTCACTATAACTGAAATCTGTGTTTTCGGGACGTTAGAAAATATTTGTAATAAAACTAATACTGTATATTGATTATGTGCCTTCGTGAAGATAACTGCTTGATTGTATTGTATCATGTTTGTGTTAAATGATGTAGAATAAACTTGAAATGGAGGTAGTTTGGTTCATATTCAGTGTCATATTTTTAATTTCTATGTAGAATTGTTGTTAGTTTATTAATATCACAATACAAGATCCTCAATAATCCAAAGACAAAGTCTGCACATTAACACTGTGCTTGTTTAACTGATGACCAACATATCCATATTTAATGACCTACCATGCAAATAAATAGCTAAGTATTAGAGAAACATTGTAAAATGTGAAGAAAAAAATTAAGTCCAATTAAAGTGAGCCAATGATTTGTGAGCTTGTATTGTAGTTCCATTCAAAAACCTGTAACCTGAGGAGAGGCACATGTAGACCACATGCCTCACCTCCAGCAGTAGTGGCTGTGGTGGATATGCACTTGTTTTGGTCACTAGTAACATTTTCATCATTGGGCAAGTGTGTTTTGCATTACCCGGTGCCCCAGGTGGGTGGAGATTTCGGTTAAGGACCAATGGATTGGTCTAAAATGTACAAACGCCGCCTACCCGGGGCACCGTGCAATGCAAAACGAATTTGCCCAATGTTCTATACATGATAACACCCACATACAGGAAAAATTCTGAACATTTGTTTTCAAGATGTGAATATCACAGCACTGAGAATGCACAGTGACAGCCCATGTATGCCCTCTACTGGGCCGTCCTGGTATTTGATTTGAGTTCACGCCATAGAATAATAAACTCAGCAAAAAAAGAAACGTCCTCTCACTGTCAACTGTGTTAATTTTCAGCAAACTTAACGTGTAAATATTTGTATGAACATAAGATTCAACAACTGAGACATAAACTGAACAAGTTCCACAGACATGTGACTAACAGAAATTGAATAATGTGTCCATGAACAAAGGGGGGGGTCAAAATCAGAAGTAACAGTCAGTATCTGGTGTGGCCACCAGCTGCAGTAAGTACTGCAGTGCATCTCCTCCTCATGGACTGCACCAGATTTGCCCGTTCCTTGCTGCGAGATGTTACCCCACTCTTCCACCAAGGCACCTGCAAATTCCGGGACATTTCTGGGGGGAATGGCCCTAGCCCTCACCCTCCGATCCAATAGGTCCCAGATGTGCTCAATGGGATTGAGATCCGGGCTCTTCGCTGGCCAAATCACGCACAGAACGAGCAGTATAGCTGGTGGCATTGTCATGCTGGAGGGTCATGTCAGGATGAGCCTACAGGAAGGGTACCACATGAGGGAGGAGGATGCCTTCCCTGTAAAGCACAACATTGATTGCCTGCAATGACAACAAGCTCAGTCCAATGATGCTGTGACAAACCGCCACAAATCATGACAGAACCTCAACCTCCAAATCGATCCCGCTCAAGAGTACAGGCCTCGGTGTAACTCTCATTACTTCGACGATAAATGCGAATCCGACCATCACCCCTAGTGAGACAAAACCGTGACTCATCACTGAAGGGCACTTTTTGCCAGTCCTGTCTGGTCCAGCGACGGTGGGTTTGTGCCCATAGGCTGCGTTGTTGCTGGTTATGTCTGGTGAGAACAGGCCTACAAGCCCTCAGTCCAGCCTCTCTCAGCCTCCGTCCTGTCTCCCTGTAGCGCTATCTTAGGCGTCTCACAGTACGGACATTGCAATTTATTGCCCTGGCCACATCTGCAGTCGTCATGCCTCCTTGCAGCATGCCTAAGGCACGTTCACGCAGATGAGTAGGGACCCTGGGCAACTTTCTTTTGGTGTTTTTCAGAGTCAGTAGAAAGGCCTCTTTAGCATCCTAAATTTTCATAACTGTGACCTTATTTGCCTACCGTCTGTAAGCTGTTAGTGTCTTAATTACCGTTCCACAGGTGCATGTTCATTAATTGTTTATGGTTCATTGAACAAGCATGGGAAACTGTGTTTAAAGCCTTTACAATGAAGATCTGTGAAGTTATTTGGATTTTTACAAATTATCTTTGTAAGACAGGGTCCTGAAAAAGGGATGTTTTTTTGTTGTTGCTGAGGTAGGTATACTAGTGGGGTATTCCAGGAAGCAGGATTATTAAATTACCCAGCTAACGTTGATAAAACAGCCACATATGACTTGATTTTCTGGTTGATTAAGAAAGCTACATTTGTATATGGGTTGTTGAGTCAATTACAAGTCTATATTTCTCAAAAAGAGGAACTTATTTCAAGCAATTTTGTTAGCTGGCTAACTCATTTATCCAACATTCTAGAACAGTGGAATATAAACAAAACATATCCGATACGGCTGCTCAGTGATAGAGCTGTAAAGTTTGGTCAGAGTTGTCTCCAACACACCAACCTTCCTCCAAATTAACACTGATTAAAGGAAATCAGATTCAGACAATAATCTCTACCCTCCTAATATAGACTGTACATTCTTCAGTATCCAAGATGGCGTAGCAGTCGGACGTGTGTTTTGTCTTGTCCCGTCCTGTCTGGTGTAAATATAGTTTTCCTCGTTTTTTTCTGTATATATTTCGTACATATTTTAATTTCACTTTCCAACTACGGGCTGAATATACTCTCCTGCAACCCGCATCACCCAATGTGGTACGGATCTGCTATTTCTATACTTTAGAACCGGAACCCCCATCAGAAGGTAGCCAGCTAACTAGCTACTAGCTAGTACTCAGTTAGCCACTGCTAGCCGTCTTCAAAGTTAACTAGGACACCAGCGCGACATCAACCCAGAGCATATCGGACTGCTTTTTCTCTACCACATCTCCGGATTCCTACCGCAAGCTCTGAACCTTTACACCGGATCATCGCAACTAGCTAGCTGCAATCCGAGTGGCTACTCCTGGCTAACGTCTCTGTTCCAAAGCAAGCACCAGTTAACCTTGAGCTAGCCTCGAGCTAGGCCCATCTCCCGACTAGCCGAAGAGGTCCAACAGCTAATTGTTGGGATACAATACCTCTTTTGCCAATTGGCCTGATCCCTTTACTGCCGACACGGAGCCCCGCCGATCCATCACGACGGGTCTGCCGACATAATCGTCCGAGGTGGTTTCAACAGGCTTTTCCGTTGCGACATCGCCAAAGATCCATCTGCTGGCCAAGGCCCGCTAGCTTTCTGAATCGCTGTGTCTCCAGCTCACCTAGCGTACTAGCAACTACAGAAATGCCCCGACTCACTTATTGCTGCTCATTGGACCCTATGATTATTCGGCTACTCATGCCTCTCCTAACGTCAATATGCATTGTCTACTGCTGTTTAGGTTAGTTATTATTGTTTTATTTCACTATGGAACCCCCAGCCCTGCCCTAAATGCCTTAGATAACTATTTTGTCGCACCCTCCACACATGCAGAGACCTCACCTGGTTTTACTGTTGCCTCCAGAGACGCAACCACTCTCATTGTCATTCAATGCCTAGGTTTACCTCCACTATACTCACATCATACCATAACCTTGTCTGTACATTATGCCCTGAATTGATTCTACCACGCCCAGAAATCTGCTCCTTTCTTTCTTTGTCCCCAACACACTAGACGACCAGTTCTTATAGCCTTTAGCCGTACCCTTATCCTACTCCTCCTCTGCTCCTCTGGTGATGTAGAGGTTAACCCAGGCCCTGTTGCCCCCAGCACCACACCTATTCCTAAGGTGCTCTCATTTGTTGACTTCTGTAACCGTAAAAGCCTTGGTTTCATACATGTTAACACCAGAAGCCTCCTCCCTAAGTTTGTTTTATTCACTGCTTTAGCACACTCCGCCAACCCTGATGTCCTAGCCGTGTCTGAATCCTGGCTTAGGAATGCCACCATAAATTCTGAAATGTCCATCCCCAACATTTTCAGACAAGATAGAAATGGCAAAGGGGGCGGAGTTGCAATCTACTGCAGAGATAGCCTGCAGAGTTCTGTCATACTATCCAGGTCTGTGCCCAAACAATTCGAGCTTATACTTTTAAAAATCCACCTTTCCAGAAATAAGTATCTCCCTGTGGTTGCTTGTTAAAGACCCCCCTCATCCCCCAGCTGTGCCCTGGACACCATATGTGAATTGATTGCCCCACATCTATCTTCAGAGTTCGTACTGTTAGGTGACCTAAACTGGGATATGCTTAGCACCCCGGCCGTCCTACAATCTAAGTTAGATGCACTCAATCTCACACAAATTATCAAGGAACCTACCAGGTACAAACATAAATCCGTAACCATGGGCACCCTCATAGATATCATTCTGACCAACTTGCCCTCTAAATACACCTCTGTTGTCTTCAACCAGGATCTCAGCAATCACTGCCTCATTGCCTGCGTCCGTAATGGGTCCACGGTCAAATGACCACCCCTCATCACTGTCAAACGCTCCCTAAAACACTTCAGTGAGCAGGCCTTTCTAATCGACCTGGCCCGGGTATCCTAGAAGGATATTGACCTCATCCCGTCAGTCGAGGATGCCTGGTTGCTCTTTAAAAGTGCTTTCCTCACCATCTTAAATAAGCATGCCCCATTCAAAAAATGTAGAAATAAGAACAGATATAGCCCTTGGTTCACCCAAGACTTGACTAACCTTGACCAGCACAAAAACATCCTGTGGAGTACTGCATTAGCATCAAATAGCCCCCGCGATATGCAACTTTTCAGGGAAGTCAGGAACCAATATACACAGTCAGTTAGGAAAGCTAAGGCTAGCTTTTTCAAACAGAAATTTGCATCCTGTAGCACTAATTCCTCCAAAATTTGGGACACTGTAAAGTCCATGGAGAATAAGAGCACCTCCTCCCAGCTGCCCACTGTACTGAGGCTAGGAGACACTGTCACCACCGATAAATCTACGATATTCGATCATGTCAATAAGCATTTTTCAAAGGCTGGCCATGCTTTCCACCTGGCTACCCTTACCCCACTCAAGAGCCCTGCACCCCCACAGAAACTTGCCCAAGCCCCCCCCTCCTGCTTCTCCTTCACCCAAATCCAGACAGCGGAGGTTCTGAAAGGGCTGCAGAATCTGGATCCCTACAAATCAGCAGGGCTAGACAATCTGGAACCTCTCTTTCTAAATTGATCTGCCGAAAATGTTGCAACCCCTATTACGAGCCTGTTCAACCTCTCTTTTGTATCGTCTAAGATCCCCAAAAATTGGAAAGCTACCGCAGGCATCCCCCTCTACAGAGGGGAAGACACTCTAGACCCAAACCGTTATAGACCTATATCCATCCTGCCCTGCCTTTCTAAATCTTTGAAAGCCAAGTTAACAAACAGATCACCGACCATTTCGAATCCCACCGTACCTTCTCCACTATGCAATCTGGTTTCCGAGCTGGTCATGGGTGCCCCTCAGCCACGCTCAAGGTCCTAAACAATATCATGACCTCCATCGATAAAAGACAGTACTGTGCAGCAATCTTCATCGACCTGGCCAAGGCTTTGACTCTGTCAATCACCGCATTCTTATCGGCAGACTCAATAGCCTTGGTTTCTCAAATGACTGCCTTGCCTGGTTCACCAACTACTATGTATGTCAAATCAGAGGGCCTGTTGTCCGGACCTCTGGTAGTCTCTATGGGGGTGCCACAGGGTGCAATTCTCGGGCCGACTCTTTTCTCTGTATATATCAACGATGTCGCTCTTGCTGCTGGTGATTCTCTGATCCACCTCTACGCAGACAACACCATTCTGTATACATCTGGCCCTTCTTTTGGACACTGTGTTAACAAACCTCCAAACGAGCTTCAATGCCATACAAAAGTCATTCTGTTGCCTCCAACCACTCTTAAATGCTAGTAAAACAAAATGCATGCTCTTCAACCGATTGCTGCCCGCATGCGCCCGCCTGGCTAGCATCACTACTCTGGACGGTTCTGACTTATATGTGGACAACTACAAATACCTAGGTGTCTGGTTAGACTGTAAACTCTCCTTTCAGACTCACATTAAGCATCTCCAATCCAAAATTAAATCTAGAATCGGCTTCCTATTTCGCAACAAAGCCTCCTTCTCTCATGCTGCCAAACATACCCTCGTAAAACTGACTATCCTACCGATCCTTGACTTTGGCGATGTAATTTACTAAATAGCCTCCAACACTCTACTCAGCAAATTGGATGTAGTCTATCACAGTGCCATCCGATTTGTCACCAAAGCTCCAGATCCTACCCAGCACGGCAACCTGTATGCTCTCGTTGGCTGGCCCTCGCTACATATTCGTCGCCAAACCCGCTAGCTCCAGGTCATCTAAGTTTTTGCTAGGTAAGGTCCCGCCTTATCTCAGCTCACTGGTCACTATAGCAACACCCACCCGTAGTATGCGCTCCAGCAGGTATATTTCACTGGTGATACCCAAAGCCAACATCTCATTTGGCCGCCTTTCCTTCCAGTTCTCTGCTGCCAATGACTGGAACGAATTGCAAAAATCACTGAAGCTGGAAACTTATATCTCCTTTTCCAACTTTAAGCATCAGCCGTCAGAGCGGTTTACGAATCACTGTACCTGTACACAGCCCATCTGTAAATAGCACGCCCAACTACCTTATCCCCATATTATTTATTTATTTTCTCTTTTGCACCCAGTATCTCTACTTGCACATCATCATCTGCACAGCTATCACTCCAGTGTTAATGCTAAATTGCAATTATTTCACCTCTATGGCCTATTTATTGCCTTTACCTCCCTAATCTCACTGTACATAGACTTTTTCTATTGTGTTATTGACTGTACGTTTGTTTATCCCATGTGTAACTGTGTTGTTGTTGTTGTTTGTCGCACTGCTTTGCTTTATCTTGGCCAGGTCGCAGTTGTAAATGAGAACTTGTTCTCAACTGGCCTACCTGGTGAAATACAGTGCCTTGCGAAAGTATTCGGCCCCCTTGAACTTTGCGACCTTTTGCCACATTTCAGGCTTCAAACATAAAGATATAAAACTGTATTTTTTTGTGAAGAATCAACAACAAGTGGGACACAATCATGAAGTGGAACGACATTTATTGGATATTTCAAACTTTTTTAACAAATCAAAAACTGAAAAATTGGGCGTGCAAAATTATTCAGCCCCTTTACTTTCAGTGCAGCAAACTCTCTCCAGAAGTTCAGTGAGGATCTCTGAATGATCCAATGTTGACCTAAATGACTAATGATGATAAATACAATCCACCTGTGTGTAATCAAGTCTCCGTATAAATGCACCTGCACTGTGATAGTCTCAGAGGTCCGTTAAAAGCGCAGAGAGCATCATGAAGAACAAGGAACACACCAGGCAGGTCCGAGATACTGTTGTGAAGAAGTTTAAAGCCGGATTTGGATACAAAAAGATTTCCCAAGCTTTAAACATCCCAAGGAGCACTGTGCAAGCGATAATATTGAAATGGAAGGAGTATCAGACCACTGCAAATCTACCAAGACCTGGCCGTCCCTTTAAACTTTCAGCTCATACAAGGAGAAGACTGATCAGAGATGCAGCCAAGAGGCCCATGATCACTCTGGATGAACTGCAGAGATCTACAGCTGAGGTGGGAGACTCTGTCCATAGGACAACAATCAGTTGTATATTGCACAAATCTGGCCTTTATGGAAGTGGCAAGAAGAAAGCCATTTCTTAAAGATATCCATAAAAAGTGTTGTTTAAAGTTTGCCACAAGCCACCTGGGAGACACACCAAACATGTGGAAGAAGGTGCTCTGGTCAGATGAAACCAAAATTGAACTTTTTGGCAACAATGCAAAACGTTATGTTTGGCGTAAAAGCAACACAGCTGAACACACCATCCCCACTGTCAAACATGGTGGTGGCAGCATCATGGTTTGGGCCTGCTTTTCTTCAGCAGGGACAGGGAAGATGGTTAAAATTGATTGGAAGATGGATGGAGCCAAATACAGGACCATTCTGGAAGAAAACCTGATGGAGTTTGCAAAAGACCTGAGACTGGGACGGAGATTTGTCTTCCAACAAGACAATGATCCAAAACATAAAGCAAAATCTACAATGGAATGGTTCAAAAATAAACATATCCAGGTGTTAGAATGGCCAAGTCAATGTCCAGACTTGAATCCAATCGAGAATCTGTGGAAAGAACTGAAAACTGCTGTTCACAAATGCTCTCCATCCAACCTCACTGAGCTCGAGCTGTTTTGCAAGGAGGAATGGGAAAAAATGTCAGTCTCTCGATGTGCAAAACTGAGAGACATACCCCAAGCGACTTACAGCTGTAATCACAGCAAAAGGTGGCGCTACAAAGTATTAACTTAAGGGGGCTGAATAATTTTGCACGCCCAATTTTTCAGTTTTTGATTTGTTAAAAAAGTTTGAAATATCCAATAAATGTCGTTCCACTTCATGATTGTGTCCCACTTGTTGATTCTTCACAAAAAAATACAGTTTTATATCTTTATGTTTGAAGCCTGAAATGTGGCAAAAGGTCGCAAAGTTCAAGGGGGCCGAATACTTTCGCAAGGCACTGTATATACATATATATTTTTTAATCATATCATACAGGTGTGGACATCGGAAACAGGAAAAAAAGGACATCCAGACATACAATTGTTATGACATCCTTGTTTATTGTTTTGAATTGACAACAATGGCTAAGAAAGATAATTAGTATATAGAGTAAGGCATCATATTGCAGAGTTTCAAAAGTAGACAAAGAAAATACAAAGAAAGCAAAAAGTGTGGTTCAGTTAAACAAAACATATATTCTTGAGAAAGATCAGTGTGTGAGGAGCTATAGCCTGACTCTCACAGGAACATCCTGGGGCTATTCACTGGGGTTCTGGATGACTATCAATAGATACTCCTTGTCTGGAAGAGAGGAGAAAACAAACTGTAAAACCACTGAATGTGTCTCATTACAGTTCACTGAATGTGTTTTATTAAATGTAATTGTTTCATTAACTTTACCTTAAACAATTAATGAAATAGTTCATAAATTAACCGCACAATATCGATGTGTCAGATATATTGATGTTCACATGTGGTTCAGGTTCTCGAGGGAGGCCCAAACACCTCTGCTTCACTCACCAGGTGCCACCATGATCTCATGCTTCTTGGAGCGGATGCGGAGGAAGGTCAAGTCGTTCTGAGGGTCGAGGTCTCGGACTGTGCTCCTGGCTTTCATAGTGAGCTGGTGCAGCAGACCAGCATACTGCACCGTAGTGGAGTTGTCTAAGGTAGTTCTGATTGGGATACCTGAGAATGACCAACACATAGCATCAACTTTAGTAGAGGTGATGAGAGTAGTACTGATTAGTTAGCCTGCTAGATATATTCAAATTGTATGTCTAAAGTGTAAAATTGTCTCCACATATTTGTGGCTATAGGTACAGCTCCTATAAGAGAATGTAGGCATGGGATTGTATTGCTTACCCTCGGCATTAACAACTATTGTTCCAATTACACCTTTGTGAGTTTGAATTCTCTTTAGTGTCTCCTCAACTTCTGCCTGTTTAGGGGAGAAAATAAAACAGCACGAAATCTTTATGCTTTAGCAAGCAGCTTTAGCACGCTCATCTGACCAAGACCCTCAAGACAGTCAACAGTTAGCATAAATGTTACCGCATTCATAGAAGCTAACCACTTTAGCGACTATTGATGATAGTATCTTCTGACTGGGGAAGTTTTGTTAAGAGGCTTGAAGCTTGCTCTAAACATTAACATGCCTCGCTTGCGGTATGTTTTTGGAAATATAAGCAATATATCTTCAGAAATAAATATATTTACAAAAAACAAAAGCTTAAATTGCTACACACCTTTATAGGGTTAGTGTTCCCACATGGCCATATCCACATGTAACATCACTGGTTGATGGAAAACAGACGGAAGACATAGTCGGCCAACTGTGATAATTGGCTACTGTATCTAGCATGCTCCGAACACCTGTGTGTAAGTGTAGTTCGTCAACTGGAGCCACACAAATTGTGGATCTGCGCAAAACTGCTACAAAACTGCCCAAGGTAACCTGCCTAAATGACTACCGACCCGTAGCACTCACATCTGTAGCCATGAAGTGCTTTGAAAGGCTGGTCATGGCTCACATCAACACCATTATCCCAGAAACCCTAGACCCACTCCAATGTGTATACCGCCCCAACAGATCCACAGATGATGCCATATCTATTGCACTCAACACTGCCCTTTCCCACCTGGACTAAAGGAACACCTATGTGAGAATACTATTCATTGACTACAGCTCATCGTTCCAACACCATAGTGCCCTCAAAGCTCACCACTAAGCTAAGGACCCTGGCACTAAACTCTGCAACTGGATCCTGGACTTCCTGACAGGCCGCCCCCAGGTGGTAAGGGTAGGTAACACATCTGCCACACTGATCATCAACACAGGGACCCTCAGGGGTGTGTGCTCAGTCTCCTCCTGTACTTCCTGACTGCATGGCCAGGCACGATGCCAACACCATTATCAAGTTTGCCGATGACACAAGTGGTAGGTCTGATCACCAACAACGATGAGACAGCCTATAAGGAGGAGGTCAGATACCTGGTCGTGTGGTGCCAGGACAACAACCTCTCCCTCAACGTGATCAAGACAAAGGAGATGATTGTGGACTACTGGAAAAGTGTCCTAGACCACTGCGCCACCAGAGACTCTGGGTTTGCGCCCAGGCTCTGTCACAGCCGGCCGCGACCGGGGAGGCCGTGGGGCGACGCACAATTGGCCTAGCGTCGTCCGGGTTAGGGAGGGTTTGGCCGGTAGGGATATCCTTGTCTCATCGCGCACCAGCGACTCCTGTGGCGGGCCTGGCGCAGTGCATGCTAACCAAGGTAGCCAGGTGCATGGTGTTTCCTCCGACACATTGGTGCGGCTGGCTTCCGGGTTGGAGGCGCGCTGTGTTAAGAAGCAGTGGTTGGGTTGTGTTTCGGAGGACGCATAGCTTTCGACCTTCGTCTCTCCCGAGCCCGTATGGGAGTTGTAGCGATGAGACAAGATAGTAATTACTAACAATTGGATACCACGAAATTGGGAAGAAAAGGGGGGTAAAAATGTCATTTTAAAAAATAGAAAAAGGAAAAGGAGGACAGAACACGCCCCCATTCTCATCGACAGGGCTGCAGTGGAGCAGGTGGAGAACTTCAAGTTCCTTGATGTCCACATCAACAAACTATCATGGTCCAAACACACTACGACAAAGGCACGCAAAGCCTATTCCCCCTCAGGAGACTGAAAAGATTTGGCATGGATCCTCAGATCCTCAAAAGCTAGAGGGTAGTGCGTACGGCCCAGTACATCACTGGGGCCAAGCCTCCCGCCATCCAGGACCTCTATACCAGGCGGTGTCAGAGGAAGGCCCTAAAAATTGTCAAAGACTCCAGCCACCCCAGTCATAGACTGTTCTCTCTGTTACCGCACGGCAAGCAGTACCGGAGCGCCAAGTCTAGGTCCAAAAGGCTTCTACCCCCAAGCCATAAGACTTCTGAACAGCTCATCAAAGGGCTATCCAGACCCCTCTTACACTGCTGCTACTCTCTGATTATTATCTATGCATAGTCACTTTAACTCTACATATTACCTCAATTACCTCGACTAACCGGTGCCCCGCACATTGTACTGGTAACCCCCTATATAGCCTCGCTATTCATATTCTTACTGCTACTGTTGAATTATTTGTTACTTTTATTTATTTATTTTACTTATCTACGTTTTACTTAACTTCTTAAAGCATTGTTAAGGGGCTTGTAAGTAAGCATTTCACTGTAAGGCATCCTCTTATATTCGGCGCATGTGATAAATAAAATTAGATTTTAACTATAGCTATGATTTTTATTTGAAAGACTCTTCCTGATATAAAAGATAAGGGGAATATCATAATATGTTTCGAAAACAGGTTTGAAATCGATGATTGCCTTTCCTAAACATTTAAACACAGCGTCGGAATTGTGGTTCACATGGAGCTAAATGCGGGCGAACGTAACCGCTGAAACCCCGTTAGGAAGGGTTTTCGAGAGCTAGCATAACGTTAGCTAGCAAGCTTAAGTAAAGTGGGATGGTTGATAATGGATATTTGCTGTTGTTGCCGTCACGTATCTACCCTTTACATAACTATTATTAAACACTTTACATGAGGCAAAACATGTCATGTTAAAATTATTAATTATATTTTTTGTACCATATTTGAAGGTGCTGTCAATGTTGTTGTTGTCCAGCAGGCAGATTCCTTTCTTCACTCCTGTCGCCTTCTGTTCTTTCTTCCTCAGTGATACCGCTGTGAAGCAGGCAAGAATAACTAAGTACTTCTGGGTCACGGATTTTTGGAATCCTTCAGAATAAGAGTCCCGTCCTGTAAACTTTGTAAGTGAATCATTTGGGCGAATATTAAGGAAAATGTGCACAATTATCGATATATTTTTCATAGAAAAACGAATTAAACGTATTTCTATGAAATATTATTTGATTTATTTGCAGATTTTTTTTTAAAATTTCAAACCTACATGGTTAACAATGTTTTTGTGTGTGTACGCCACAGGAGGTTGGTGGCACCTTAATTGGGGAGGACGGGCACGTGGTAATGGCTCGAGCAGAATAGGTGGAAAGGTATCAACAACATCAAACACATGGTTTCCATTCCATTCATCCATCCAGTCGTTCCAGGCATTATTATGAGCAGTCCTCCCCTCAGCAGCCTCCTCTAGTGTACGCCTATCATTTATTGCACCATACATGTGTCTCAGTGTTCTACTCAGAAGCACTTCTAGATTCCACATCCACAGATTTTACATCCCAATGAGTGTTGCTGCTCATTCTGCGGCCCTTAAAGAGTGGCTTATCAGCTTAAATCCAATCTGTTTTCATATTGGACATATTACATATTGCACTGTACACAATTTTCTGTATGTTGTGTCGCAGTTAATGGGGGGTGCTTCTAGTTTCCAAATCCACAGACTATACATTACGAAGAGCATTGCTGCTCATTCTACAAACAAACAATCGGTTTATTCAAAAAGTCAAGAGAGACGCAATTTGGTAAAAAGCATGATTTATTCATAACAAATATCATGATGAAGTAAATTAATTAAATACTTTTCGTGAAATTGATCATCAACAGTAACACAGAAGTTTCAAATTATATGTCATCTAACAATTCCACAACAACTACCTAATACACACAAATCTAAAGGGCTGGAATAAGAATGTGTACATATATGGATGAGCGATGACCGAGCGGCATAGGCAAGATGCAATAGATGGTATAAAACACAATATATACATATGAGATGAGTAATGTAAGATACGTAAACATTATTTTTAAAGTGGCATTATTTAAGTGACTAGTGATCAATGAATTAAAGTGGCCAATGATTTTGAGTATGTATGTAGGAAGCAGTTTCTCTGTGTTAGTGATGGCTGTTTAACAGTCTGATGGCCTTGTGATAGAAGCTGTTTTTCATTATTGGGCAAACCAAGAGTGCAAGTCTGGTTCCAGAGTGCACACTGGAAGCAAGAAAATAGTAAACTAAAATAGTAAATTTATTGTTTTGTAATTAACATATAGTCCTGAATTATTCAGTCCGCAGAGAGTTAAGGCGACAGTTCAAAAGGGCAGACTGGATCTTGATTTTATGAACACAAACAATGGATAGTTTTTCCTGTACAGGGCTATATTTATGTATGGAAAGGAAAGGGGGATACCTCGTCAGTTGTACAACTGAATGCATCTGAAATGTGTCTTCCGCATTCAGCCCAACCGCTCTGAATCAGAGAGGTGCAGGGGCTGCCATAATCAACATCCAAGTCTTCGGCGCCCGGGGAACAGTGGGTTAACTGCCTTACTCAGGGGCAGAATGACAGATCTTTACTGGCCCAACGCTCTAACCACTAGGCTACCTGCCGCGTGTAATTTGTATCTTCTAATATGTATGTCCAATATGAAAAACGGATTGGATTTAAGCCAGTCACGGCGCAGTTTCGTGGGAACCCCCAGCAAGGTCCAAGCAAGGCCAGAGAGATAAAATGCAGTTTTATAGCTAATCTCATGCTATTTTACACATTTCGCGATGAGGTTGAGAAAAATAGATGCTCATGGATTCTTCAAAGATTGGACAATGTAAACTTTTTCTCCACAATATTTGCCTTAATATGAACAAAATGTGAAATATATATTTTGATAGACCAAAGTATCAGCTATCACACCATGTAACCAAACAACCAATTTTTAATGTGTATTTTTTTAAATAAAATGCAACTAACTGGATTTATGTCAACTCTGTCAGACACCAGAAAAGGCATTTCATTTTTACTATCAAATCAAATCCAATTTTATTTGCCATAACTGACGTTAGCATATGTTAATGCGAGTGTAGTGAAATGCTTGTGCTTCTAATTCCGACAATGCAGTAATAACCAACGAGTAATCTAACCTAACAATTTCACAACAACTACACTATACACACAAGTGTAAAGGGATGAAGAATATGTACATAAAGATATATGAATGAGTGATGGTACAGAAAGGCAAGATGCAGTAGATGGTATCGAGTACAGTATATACATATGAGAAGAGTAATGTAGGGTATGTAAACATTATATTAAGTGGCATTGTTTAAAGTGTCTAGTGATACATCTATTACATAAAGATGGTAAAATGCAGTAGATGGTATCGAGTACAGTATATACATATGAGATGAGTAATGTAGGGTATGTAAACATATAAAAATGACATTGTTTAAAGTGGCTAGTGATACATCTATTACATAAAGATGGTAAGATGCAGTAGATGATATAGAGTACAGTATATACATATGAGATGAGTAATGTAGGGTATGTAAACATTATATTAAGTGGCATTGTTTAAAGTGGCTAGTGATACATTTTTTTACATCCATTTTTCCATTATTAAAGTGGCTGGAGATTTGAGTCAGTGAGTGTTTAAAGGCCTTGATTGTTCAATTCTAACATTAGATTATTCAAATATCTAATACAAATCTTGAAACTTCCTTTTGTTTTGTTTTATAGCACTATTAAATGTTCCAGGGCTAATTTCGTTAGCATTTTGATATGCTTTTTCCAGATTTAGAACATAAAATTATTAAGCAAACATTATGCCTTAGGCCTAGCACAGAAAATACTTCAATTGTTTAAGCACATGTTGCGGAAAAGTGATGACAATATATTTTTTTGAATAATGGGGTTAGACATCAGTGGCAGAGTTGACAAGCCACTGACAGAGTTGACAACAGATACTCAAAACAGATATATTTTTGCCTCTAAAAAATAAAAGTTCAATACAAACATGGGAAATGACTCCCTGATGAAGGTCATGCAGCCGAAACGCGTCGGTTTTAAAAAACTTTGTTTCTATTGAACATGCCATACTAATAAAGGCATTTTAATCAATTATATGAAGAGTGCCTTGGTCCTCCTTTCTATTTGATGACCAATTTACCCCTTTTACCAAAGAGCACCTTCTAGCTACCAAAATGTACTATTGTGTACCTTAGTAGCGCTTACCTTCTTCCTCTTTCTACTTTGGGGATTATTCATTTGAAAATCCCCAATAAAGTTGATGTTAGACAACAATATGCCAGAGTTTATGTTTTACAGCGTTTAGACATTTTTTTTTCTTATTCATTCAGGTGATGTTTTATTATTATTATTTTTTTTCACCTTTATTTAACCAGGTAGGCAAGTTGAGAACAAGTTCTCATTTACAATTGCGACCTGGCCAAGATAAAGCAAAGCAGTTCGACACATACAACAACACAGAGTTACTCATGGAGTAAAACAAACATACAGTCAATAATACAGTAGAAACAAGTATATATACTATGTGAGCAAATGAGGTGAGATAATGGAGGTAAAGGCAAAAAAAAGGCCATGGTGGCAAAGTAGATACAATATAGCAAGTAAAACACTGGAATGGTAGATTTGCAGTGGAAAAATGTGCAATGTAGAAATAAAAATAATGGGGTGCAAAGGAGCTAAATAAATAAATAAATAAATAATGTACAGTACACAGTAGCAATCTAGCTTTTCCCCTATTGCTTTATGACTCTAAAACCTAATTAAATGTAATATATTTTAACCGAAATTCATATTTTATTTTAATCTATCAGGCAGATGGGGTTTAGAGTCCATGGTTGTGACTTGTGACCATGATTATTCCAACATTGTTTGTTAAAATCTATCAAAGTAGAGAACTTTACAGACAATGGGTGGTCTTGTTGCACTATATGAAATAAGGGATCCTTATTATATATAGTGTAATAAGAGGACATGAATAAGGGATCCTTATGGCAGTGGCAATTTTAGCATGGGAATCTTGGTGGGGCAAACCCCCCCCCCCAAAAAAAAAATGTATGCATGCCAGCAAAGCCACTACACAACACAACACTAAACAATACATGAATTGCACTATAACGGTGACAAACGGTGCCCTTCAAACTGTTAGGGCCTACATAGACCTGTCCCAACAACAGAATCCCAACAGCAATCCCAACACCTTTCTGCTACTCCTTGCTATCAGCAGGGCCTTGTCTGGCAGCGAAACAGTTCATTCAGCCTCATTTATTGCCTTTTTAAAAAACATAGCTGATGTGGCTGACTTACTTGATGTTTCTACTGACAATTGAGATGTACAAACTATGGCATAACCGGACGACGAGCGGATAAGAGGCAATCCGTCATTTCGATTAAGACATTAATGAGCGAGCTGGGACGGACGTAGTCAGTATAACTATTTGTTCAGCACTTTTGAAGTGTACAGCGACAGAATTCAGAACATGGGCCGTTCTTACAGAATTCTCTACACCAAGTCAGAACTGTACGATAAATAAAGGGGGCATATAAGCAGACAATGAAAGCTTTACAATATTCGATGAAGACATTTCTCTAAAACAGGCTATAGGCTACATGTGCACCACCAAGTCAGAACCGTACGATAAATAAAGGGGGCATATAAGCAGACAATGAAAGCTTTACAATATTCGATGATGACATTTCTCTAAAACAGGCTATAGGCTACATGTGCACCACCAAGTCAGAACAGTAGGCTAAGTTATGAGGGTAAAAGGGACCAAATTATTAGGGGGAGGCACATGAGCTACTAACAGCTTACTACACAACATACACTTAGTATTACTTTCTTAGCTACAGTATACATATCTCCCTGACATATTACATCAGTTATGCAGCAGCTTACAAGAAATTGTTGCACTTACCGTATTGTGCTGAGCTCACTTGAACAGGAAGGTAGTAGTAGGTAGTCTTTCATGGGCAAATTTTGTGGTCAGATTTTGCCATCAAAGTCTGGCATTCTCTGGATTCATGGTGCTTTCAAGACAACTTGGAACTCATGACGTCAGTGATCTTCAGGTCGGAGCTCTAGAAAGAGGCTCAAGTCCCCGACTTGCAATTCCGAGTTGGAAGACCGTTCAAAGCGTAATTTCCCAATCTGAGCTTTTTTTTCCAGAGTTCCCAGTTGTCTTGAACTCAATGAAGTCTGAGATTTCCCAGTTCTGAGTTTCCAGTTGTTTTGAACGCAGCAGAAGTCATGCTGGATTGACAGCATGGCCAATGTTGAATATTTATCATTTCAAGCTTGGAAAAGAGACCCTTAAACCCAGACTTGGACCACACACCCACTCCACTGAATAGCAGGCTAGTGATTGCAGTTAGCCACTGATTCCTTCCAAACCACTCATTGTTGAATTAACGATTTCCAACTTGTTGTGTAATGTTTATGTCCAATAGCCGATGAGCACCGATACATTTTTATCTATAATTTCTCTTCATTATTTATCTTCATATGACAAGGATTTAAAAGGATTTGCCGGTAGATTGTCAGCTTGATTCATGATGATTTCTAGCTTGCTAGCTAAGATTTTGAAGATATGTCCAATCAACTCTACGATAGATATAATGTGATTTGATTTTATCTGTGGTCAATGACCTTGAACATTCTTGGATGGGCACTTCTTATGTAACTGGGTGCAATGGGCTTTGAATTTTCGAGCTCTCCCTGTAGATTTTGCGGTGACCTAGTGTCCCATGAGTGACAGAACACTGAGCCAGTCACAGCACAATTAGTGAACATTACCAACCCCTAAACTCCGTATTTTCCGCTGGCTGCCCCACCACCACAGAAAGCATTGAGCTAGCCTGAAACACCTGCATTTTGGAGCTGCCTTCCTCAAGAAAGCATTGTTTACAAACTGATATGTGACATGTATTAATAGCTGCAGACAAGGGGGGTGCTGTGGTTGTTTTAGACTATGATAAATATAAAGAAGAAATTCAGAGACTACTCAGTAATGAACGTTTCTATAGAAAACTGAGTGTTGATCCCACACAGGTGTTCCAAATGGACATATGCTCTAATCTGGAGCCCTATTAAACCACCTCATCTCAAAACCGGAATATGAATATCTTTGTTGCAAATGTGCCATACGTCCATGCTTGTACATTTTACCGAAATTACACAAACTTAAAACACAACGAGGCAACTAATTCAGGCAGACCAGTGGTTGCAGGAATAGGCTCAATGCTAGAACCATTGTCGAACTTTGTAGACTCTTTTATTAAATCTCATGCAAGCACTGCCATCATATGTAAAAGACTCTATAGACTTCATAAACAAGATCTCACCAATAACGGGTTTAAAAGAAGACTGTATTTTGGTCACATTAGATGTCGAGAGTCTGTATACCAGCATTCCCCATGTGGGGGGGCTGGCAGCACTAGCACACTATTTGAGAGACAGAGATACTAATGAATATCCACCAACAAACTTCATTTTAGAGCTGGCGGAATATGTTTTGACATATAACTATTTTAGGTTTGATGATGAATATGATGAATCCAAACGAATGGAACATCGATGGGCTCCACATTCGCTCCGAGCTACGCTAACCTTTATGTGGGTCTTTTTGAAGAACGTTTTGTTAACAATCCATTTTTGAATAAAGTCCTGAAGTGGTATCGATATATTGACGGCATTTTTTGCATATGGGAAGGAACTGATAAAGAGCTGTCAGATTTTATGGCATTACTCAATGACATTGACCCAAATCTTAAATTCACTATTGAACGTGACACTCAACGTGTTCATTACCTCTATATGTTGATTGAGAAATCAAATGTAACCCTGTTTACAACTCTGTATAGAAAAGAAACGGACAGAAATACTCTATTGCAGGGAGACAGCTTCCATCCTGAGCCATTAAAAAGAGGACTTGCAAGAAGCCAATTTTTCAGACTGCGCCGTATATGTCACTCTACAGAGAATTATCTAGAAAAAGCAGCGGAGATGCGCATTAGGTTTCCAAGAAGAGGCTATTCGCCACAATGTGTGGATGAAGCTCTTAATTTGGCATTGGAAAAAACACGAGATGAACTGTTACAAAAAAGACCCGCTAAAGCTAAAGAACACTCCGTAATGTTCACAACTACATATACTTTGAACTCGCGTAAAGTGGGAGGTGTGGTCAAGAAACACTGGCATATTTTATCATCGGACCCAGCTTTGCCGGCTGAATTAAAAAATCCACCACTTATTGTGTATAGGAGAAGACAATCCGCCAGGCCCTTTTACGCCCTCTACCAAATGGTAGCTATAAATGCAGAGGATGCGCACAGTGCAACAATATGATAAAGTGTGAATATTTCTGCCACCCACACACAGGAAAACGGTTCCAAATAAATTACACGTGTTCCACCACCCATGTTATTTACATTATTAAATGTCCATGTGGGCTATGCTACCTCGGTAAAACCTCTCGTTCTCTCAAACAAAGAATTAGTGAACACAAAAGTTCAATCAGGAGAAACGACAGGGATTATCCAGTCGCAATACATTTCAATGACCTGAATGAAGCATGATATTTCTACCTTTAGATTTTGTGGCATAGAGAAAGCTAAGATATCAGACAGGGGATGTGATATTAATAATACTCTGAGTAGAAGGGAATGTTTTGGGATTTTCACTCTCCAGACATTATTTCATAAAGGACTTAATGATGAAATGCCTATGTATGTTATGTTGTGAATTTGAACATGAATTATGTGCCTATTTAAGATTTCTCTGTTTTTCGTATGATGTACCCAATGACTAATGTAAACTTGATATGTTCTCATTGTGATTTTACAGACGTGTTTCATACGTCTTATTTATACACTTTTGTAATATTTATGAAATGCATATTGATGTATTTGGTAGCACTTATTTGTTTTCCCCTTGCCTTCAACCCCATTCGATGTGTAGAACGGATGTGGGTGGGGCTAGGTCTACATAAGGGGGCAATTTTTTTTTTAAATCACAGAAGCTCTGACGAAGGCCATATTAAAGATCAGTGATACTATCAAGAGCAGTGTGCGGTTTCCTTTATCCTTCATCTTGTTCAATTGTTGCCATGCACCTGCAAATTAGATTGCTCAGATGTGCAAGTGCCTTTTAAATTGTTTAACATTTATTAATACCAAAATAACATGCAAAACAGACAAAAAATCTAATTCAAATAATAATCATAATAATATATATTTTTTATTTTTATTAAACAGGTGGGGCTCAAAACAGGTGGGGCTGGCACAAGCACTGTTCACAACCCTCTTGTTTTTTAGCCAATCAATTTTGTTGTAATGTTTGATCTACACAAATCACGGCCTGACCACTCATTAGGCAGAATTAGGCAGCCACCTTCGGCGGGAGAATGACGACATGAAACCTCACATAATACTGCACAAAAACAGTAACAATTTCAACCAGTGGCATATGGGCTTTTTAGGTGATCGCTGATGCAACCCTGTGATAAGCAGTGCCCACTTTGTCAAAGGCAGGGGTGCAAAATATTTTGCTTGTCCATTTCCAGCCCACCTCTCCAGGGTGCTGTTGGAGAGAGTTATTGCTGTGGTGCTCTAACATAAATCATGTAGCAGATATAGGATATGGTCGAAAGAGTATGTGGCATTTTATGTAGCCTACAGGCTGGAGATAAAATGTATGACAATGTAATGAGATGGACACTGTTTATACCATGCAGGTTTCTCCGAGCTTAACCTAAATGGAACCCAATCAAATAAAACATTTGCTGTCATGTTGACAAACATATCCTAAAAACAGGACAGGTCAAAGTAAAATGGACAAGAAGGAATGGACAATCACAACTGCCCAGGAGTTTCACCCGGGTGTCATGATCAGTGGTTTTAAGTTTGTATCTGTCCATTTTTGACAAGCTGATCATAGCGAAAAAGAAAATACACTATATATATACAAAAGTATATGGACACCCCTTCAAATTAATGTATTCTGCTATCTCAGCCACACCCCTTGCTGACAGGTGTATAAAATCGTGCACACAGCAATGTAATCATAGACAAACATTGGCAGTAGAATGGCCTTACTGAAGATCTCAGTGACTTTCAATGTGGCACCGTCATATGATGCCACCTTTCCAACAAATTTCTGACCAGCTGCAAAGTGTTAGGCCACACAAGCTCATAGAACAGGACCGCCGAGTGCTGAATTGCGTAGCGCGTAACAAATAGTCTGTCCTCCGTTGCAACACTCACTACCAAGTTCCAAACTGCCTCTGGAAGCAACTTCAGCACAAGAACTGTTCGTCGGGAGCATCATGAAATGGGTTTCCATGGCCGAGCAGCCGCACAAAAGCCTAAGATCACCATGTGCAATGCCAAGTGTCGGCTGGAGTGGTGTAAAGCTCACCGCCATTGGACTCTGAAGCAGTGAAACGCCTTCTCTGGAGTGATGGATCACGCTTCACCATCTAGCAGTCCAATGGAAAAATCTGAGCTTGACGGATGCCAGGAGAATGCTACCTGCCCGAATGCATAGTGGGTAGCTACTTTTGGGTAGCTGATATTCAGAGCTTATTAGATAGCCAAGTTGATTAGTCACAGGAATCAGGACTAATAAAGCCAATGCAATGGTCTGTTTTACAAATGGTGGACCTACAACATGGATGAGCATTCATAAAATTCCATTGCAGGCAGACATGGTAGGCTACATATCAGTAAGCACAAGCCAATGTCGTTTGGAAAGCTTTTTTTGGTCCTGTCTGGACCGGACACCTTTTTTGTTGTTGGTGTTTTACAAACGGTAGGCTTACCACATAAATAGGCATCCATACAATTTAATTCCCGACAACACTGTAGGCTGCTCAGTAACCACGGACTGACTCCGAAGCCTTTTGGATTTCTATTTTGGTGCAGTCTGGACCAGCCTTGAATTCCACATTCACCGACATTGGTGTTTGATCTGGTCTCGACCAAATCTGAACCAATCATATGTTTGGTTCATATTTGGTGAGACGCAGACAGGCTTTGATTTCAATGTCCACGGACATTGATTGTTGGTCTGGTCCAGACCAAATCTGAACCAATCATTGGCATTTTTTGGTCTCACCTAGGGCGACAGAGTGGCAATAACCGGCCCTGACCCAAATATCACATGAATACACATTAGACATGGCAAAATGTATAGAATTGCCAGAAAATTAGCTTTATAACTGCAAAACGTTCTCTACACCCCATGACAAAATGTGTAGACTTGTGGGAAATAAGCTTTAGCCCTCTCTCCTAAACCTCTTACAACAAAATCCATGGGCTAAAAAACCTAGCTAAAAACCGTTAGCTGACATTGGCTAGTTGATCTGGACGTTTCTGACAAGTTATAAATAGCTCTCTAAGGTCTGCAATGACTTACATGACAAGAGGAAAACTGATGATGCACTATCCAATTTCGAAATTGCACCTTGTGCATTCCACTATTACAACTTCAAGAGTAAGTTCAAAGCCAGACTGCGTTCCTTTGAAATTGTGATAATTTGCTTCAGATAAGCGCATTTCCAGGCATAGAGCTGACATGGAAGTAAATAATATTGAAAGTATTTTGAAAATTCCCAAAACAAACCTTTTTCCTTATAAAATTCCCCTATATGTACATTTTAAACTCAAAATAACTTTCCCTGTCGGACAAGGATTGTCTTGACTTTGGAGAATCCCATATGAACACGTCATAATGCTTGTGGGCTGTGGGGGTGTGCCACACCAGTGAATTAAGCTGATAAGCCACTCTTTAATGGCCGCAGAATGAGCAGCCAGGCTCCTTGGGTTGTAAACTCTCTGGATTTGGAAACTAGAGGTGCTCCTGAGTAGAATGGACCCCCTTTTACTGCGACACAATGTACTGTACAGGAAATTGTGTACGGTGCAAAGAAATGTATACAAATAATAATACTTTGATGTGTTATTGCCACATACACAGGATAGGGTCAGACATATACTGTATATGTCCAATATGAAAAACCTACTGAACATTGTGCAATATGAATGGGCTAATTAAATATTGGATTTAAAAGTGTTTTAATTATAATTATAATAAAAATGGTATGATTCATATTGTTATTACTATTATTATTAATAGTAGCATTATAAATAATGTTTTGTTATTTGTATTACTGTTGTTGCCATAATAACTATCTAGTAATCATTACTTTTAATGCTGTTAACAATAATGTCAATGCTATACTATTATTTGTGCTATAAAGGAGATTAAATGTTTTCCTTTTTTCCTGTTGTTAAACAAAATGTCCGTATAGCTTATGGTTCGGCAGCCCGGACCCCCATTGGAAAGGCTAGATGTCAAACAGGGGCAAGGACTCAGAATATGTAGTGGGGCACTTCGGACCTGCCCAGTGGCTGCACTACAGGTGTAGATGGGGGATATGCAGATTAGGAGACAGCAGCTGGCAAATAATTATTGGTTCAACCTACAGGGACATGGGGTGTCTCATCCTGCGAAAGGGATTTGACAGGCATGCTGGGAACATGAGCAAAGACAAAACACAAGCTTTGGTTGGGTAATACCCAAGCGAATGAGATGGGACTGTATGGCAGGGAGTTTAGTCCAAAGGTAACTATTCCCGCCTCCAGTAGTTGATCTAGAAGTGTTGGAGAGACTACAGAAAGATAGGGAGAGTGTTAATCCATCTGATTTGTTTAAGAGACGTCTGGATACTGTGTATCAGGAATTTGTGGCCATTTACACAGATGATTCAAAAGATCCAAGGACAGGATGTACTGGGTCAGCATTTGTAGTGCAGGAATGTAGGGTGGCAGTCAGGAAACTTATTATAGATCATATGGCTGTATATACAGGGGAGTTGATGGCCATACTGTTGGCCTTGCAGTGGGAGGAGGAAGTCTAGCCAGACAGAGTAGTTATTTGCTCTGATTCATGTGCAGTGTTGATGAGTCTCCAGTCCTTCAGGTCACGTAGCAGACAAAACCTGCTTTATGAGGTGCTACAAACCCATATCAGGATTAGACAGATGGTATACAGATAAGATTTACTTGGGGTCCCAGCCCATGTGGAGGTGGAGGGGAATGATGCAGTTGATGTACTGGCTAAACAAGAACTTAGTAGTGGGGATGTTAATGTTGTAGTTTCAATGAGCAAGGCAGAGGCAAAAGGCCTGATATGGACAGTGATGGTGCAGAGATGGCAGGAGCAATGGAATAGAGATACTAAGGGCAGGCATTTATTTCAATTACAGAGGGAAGTCGGGAGGGGAGGACAAGAGGAAGGGACAGAAAAGAGGAGGCTATTTTTACAAGATTAAGGGTGGGACACAGATGGTTGAATAAGACTTTAAATGTGATAGGAAAGCATCCAACAGGAAAGTGTGATTATTTGCAAGGAAACAGAGACCGTGGAGCATGTATTGCTACAGTGTGGGCAGTATGAGAGGGAAAGTGAGAGGCTGAGATCAAGTATGAGGGAGAAGGGGATACAGGAAATTAGTTTAAATAGTATATTGAGTAGAACGTCATTAGTTATAGTCTCAAATATTTTGTTATATTTTTTAAGAGCAACGAGGCTGGCAGGTATGATTTAGTTTCTACCCGTCTCTGGCCCACACTCCAGTTCCGTAGGTGGTGGTAATGCACCATGACGTTGGATGCCAACTTCCGATAATCCCCACCGAAGAAGAAGAAGAAACAATTCGACAGGAAGTAGCTAGCTAAGCAGCTAGCATCCTCAAACACTGCTTCAAAAATGCCGGAGTTAGCGGTAGAAAATGTTGTTGTCCATCCACTTGTGTTGCTCAGCGTGGTGGATCATTTTAATAGGTATGTAATTAATAATATATGTTTGAAAATCACATCCATTCGCTACTTCTGCTAGCTTGCCACTTTTGTACGAGATGATGATGTTGCAGCCAGGCATAGCTAACCTGCTGAGTCAGAAACCCATTTGAAGCTGTGCATTTGTTAGCAATGACAGTAGTATATCTAGTTAGTTTATTTTGGCTGGTAAATTGCAATAACAGGCAAATAGCTAGCAACATTCACTAATTATGGAAGAATTTAGCCACCGCATCATTATGGATCAGAGTAGTTAGCTAGGGATAAAGTATTGTAGTTGGCTTATTCAGGGGGGGACGACATTTAGCAGATTTAAAGTTTATTTCCTGAAATTCTACACATTTTGTCATGGGATGCAGAGAACCTTTTGCGGTTTCATAACACATTTTCTTGCAATTCTATATATTTTGCCATGTCTAATGTGTATTCATGTGATAGTTGAGTGACTCAATCAATGCAACAACATCTATGGGCTAAAAAAAAAACTTGCTAAAGAACGTTTGCTGACATGAGCTAGTTGATCTGGACATTTCTGACAAGTTATAAATACCTCTGAGGTATGCAATGACTTACATGACAAGAGGAGAAACTGATGATGCACTACCCAATTTCGAAATTGTACCTTGGTCATTCTACTATTACAATTTTTATGAGTAAGTTGAAAGCCGGACTGAGTTCCCCCTGCCGTTTGGGAACCACTGAGCTAATTAACTAGTTATGTTAACTTTCTTAGAGATGCACTCTTAAACTTTTGTATAATTTCAGCCAGTAGTTTTTAAAGTGGTACTCATGAGCAAAAAGTGGTCCCAGTTTTTTGTGTACTACGTCATCATATTGTGTACTATGTCATCCATTTCTTATGTTACGTCCTGCTATATATATATCTTTTTTTTTTAAATGTGCAATTCATATATGTTACGAATCCAATTCGTACTATATGTTACAATTTTTTTGTGATTAAGCTCATGGAGCGTGTCTTAAGTTTTTGTTTGATTTCCACTAAGACATCCTATGATATTGATTGTGTAAATGTTCTCTTTTGACAGAATAGGGAAAGTAGGCAACCAAAAGCGAGTAGTGGGTGTCCTCCTCGGCTCTTGGCATAAGAAAGTCCTTGATGTGTCCAACAGCTTTGCAGGTGAGTTATTCTCCTCCCATGTACTAAAATAACGTGTTTGTGACTAGTTTATACCATCTTTATCATATTTGTGAGAGAACTCAAATAATAATTATGATCACTAAACGTTTAGCTATATAGCTAAGCCTGTTGTTGGATCCAATGTTGATTGTGTGTTTTTCGCCAGTGCCTTTTGATGAGGATGACAAGGATGATTCAGTGTGGTTCCTGGACCATGACTACTTGGAGAATATGTACAACATGTTCAAGAAAGTCAATGGTGAGACCACACACACACACTATAGATTATTACATTTGAACTATATACATTCAGTCTCATCAACTTCTACATAGTGTGGCTATGAGATTCTTAAACCTTTTCCTTCTCTTCTCTCCAGCCAGAGAGAGGATAGTGGGCTGGTATCACACAGGTCCTAAACTACATAAGAATGATATTGCCATCAATGAACTCATCAAGCAATACTGCACCAATTCAGTAAGTGCTTTCCACCCAGTAAATATTCCACATTAATACCTAAATATCGGTAAGAAATATGTCTCCTCTCCTGTTGAAAGGATGAAATTGTATTGATAATGCAGCAGATAATTAAGTGAACATTGACTGTTTGTATGGCACTTTCCCCCTCAGGTATTAGTGATCATTGATGTAAAGCCTAAGGACCTGGGCCTGCCTACAGAAGCCTACTTCTCGGTGGAGGAAATACATGACGTAAGTGGAGCATAGACTTGTTTGAGACTAAATTACAAAATAATTCAAACCCTGGACCAGCCAACCATAGGAGCTGTGGGCAGATTTTGGACTGGGCATACAATTGATCATTGTGAAAGGAAGGAAGACTTTTACTCTAAAAGGGTTCTTGTTTCTTCACTCTTCCAGGACGGCACCCCGACCTCCAAAACATTTGAACATGTGACCAGTGAGATTGGAGCCGAGGAGGCAGAAGAGGTGGGCGTGGAGCACCTTCTCAGGTACACATCATTTTTTAACTGGACTACGCAGACACCAAACATTTCATGGATTTTCAATTATTTCTACAGTTTCATGCTTAACACCACACCGAACAGACTTGCACTAATGTCGACTAAACTTGATATATTCTACCCTATTTTCTTCCGTCTACAGAGACATCAAGGACACAACAGTTGGTACTCTGTCACAGCGTATCACTAACCAGGTACATGGCCTAAAGGGGCTCAACTCCAAGCTGCTGGACATCAGGTCTTACCTGGAGAGAGTGGCTGCAGGCAAGTTGCCCATCAACCACCAAATCATCTACCACCTACAGGACATCTTCAACCTGCTTCCTGATGTCAACCTTCTGGTAAGCTGGGGTGTAGGTTTAGGATGGGGATGGTGTGGGGATGGGGTAATGTGTGTGAGTAGGCTGGGTTCTGTGGGAGAAAGGGGCAGGGAGTGGCTGGCATGGTAATCAATATTAGCTTTTTTATTTTGAAGGAGTACACAGATTCATTTTCCTTCTCAAATCAAATAAATTCACCTGGTATGATCTACTACTTCATTACAATGAACAGATAGTCTGGCTTTTTCCACCAGATTTTCACTGTTTAGTTAATCATTATACACAATGCCCTAATCCTGCCACTTCTCCCTGCAGGAGTTCACAAAGGCCTTCTACCTGAAGACCAATGACCAGATGCTAGTGGTCTACCTGGCATCCCTCATCCGCTCAGTGGTGGCTCTCCACAACCTCATCAACAACAAGATCTCCAACCGTGACGCTGAGAGGAAGGAGGGACAGGAGAAGGAAGAGGGCAAGAAGGAGAAGAAGGAAGACAAGGAGAAGAAGGAAGAGAAGGAGAAAGGCGACACCTCGTCTAGGAAAGATGAGAAAAAGAAGAAATGAGTGTGCACTATTGGTGTTCGTCTTTGTCATACCCTATTCCCCTGGATAGTGCACTACTTTTGGCCTGAGCCACAGTCGTCTGTATATGGGTCTAGCTAAAAGTAGTGCTCTATATGGGGGTGTGGTGTCATTTGAGACTTGCCCTTTGTCATAACTGGCACTGAATAACTATAGTGCTGAGGGTGACAGGATGGTTATGTGTGTTGGATGTTCTCTACAATGAGAACATGTTGGTTCTGCACCATCTGGGCTGCGTTTAGTAGGGCACACGTTACAGAACCTCAGATAGAAATCCATATTGTAGAACAGACATGCCTTTTTGACATGTGAAGAGTCAGGTCAGCTCTATTCTGGTATTTCTATCTACAACTTTCAGTAAATTGCCCCTTCCCGAATGTGACCCTGGTGTTGTGTGTGTGTAGTGAAAGAAACCTTCAGTTTCTGTATCACTTCATTAAAGTAGGGTCATATTAAATCATTTTCGTTAAGTTTCTAAGTTGCAAATCTTTTCTTTTGTCCCTTGCCTTTGTTTGGGTGTATTTTGTTGTACTGTATGATATTTCATGTCATAGAAACACAGGGAGGAGAATTGTGAGGTTATGAAGCCTCGCCTGACATTTGTTGGGAAGATGCATTCAAGTCTGGTAATGGACTGCATATTATGAATCTCTCTCACAACACAGGCGATACCAAGTGAAGAGTGGTTTGAAGTTTATTTTTCCATTTGGATTAACTGTAGACAGATTATTGATAAAGGATCTATACTGGGTTACTTGATGACACAACCTTTACAGCCAAGGAACTAATAGTTCCTGAAGTGCCTTCAGAAAGTATTCATACCCCTTGACTTATTCCACATTTTGTGTTACAGCCTGAATTCAAAATATATATTTTTCCCCCTCACCCATCTACACACAATACCCAATTTTTTAAATTTATATTTTACCCTTGTTTTACCAAGTAAGTTGACTGAGAACACATTCTCATTTACAGCAATGGCCTAGGGAATAGTTACAGGGGAGAGGTGGGGGGATGAATGAGCCAATTGTAAACTGGGGATGATTAGGTGACCATGATGGTATGAGGGCCAGATTGGGAATTTTGCCCGTAATGACATTAAAAAAATAAAAAATACAGAAGTATCACACCTGAGTCAATACATGTTAGAATCACCTTTGGCAGCGATTACAGCTGTGAGTATTTCTGGGTAAGTCTAAGAACTTTTCACACCTGGATTGTACAATATTTGCACATTCTTTTAAATATTCTTCAAGCTCTGTCAAGTTGATTGTTGATCTTTGCTAGACAGCAATTTTCAAGTCTTGCCATAGTTTTTCAAGTCGATTTATGTCACTGTAACTAAGTCACTCAGGAACATTCAATGTCGTCTTGGTAAGCAACTCCAATGTAGATTTGGCCTTGTGTTTTAGGTTATTGTCCTGCTGAAATGTGAATTTGTCTCCCAGTGTCTGTTGGAAAGCAGGTTTTCCTCTATGATTTTTCCTGTGCTTAGCTCTATTCTGTTTATTTTCATCCTAAAAAACTCCTTGCCGATGACAAGCATACCCATATCGTGATGCAGTCACCACCATGCTTGAAAAAAATGAAGTGGTATTCAGTGATTTGTTTGATTTGCCCCAAATATAACGCTTTGTATTCAGGTCAAAAATAAGTTAATTTCTTTGCCACATTTTTGTAGTTTTACTTTAGTTCCTTATTGCAAACAGGATGCATATTTCTGTACAAGCTTCATTTTTCACTGTTATTTAGGTTAGTATTGTGGAGTAACTACAATGTGGTTGACGCCTCTGCGTTTATTACTATCATCCTTGTCATGACGCAGCACTAGGTTAGTATGGCGAAGATGCGTTTCTGGTAAATTTGGATGTGTAGATTTATATTCTAACATACAGTAAAATAACGGTAGGTATGTTTTTTTTTGTACGACAAACTGCTAATAGGCTTAAATTATTTTCACACTAACGTCAGTAGCTAATTCGAAAATTGTACCATACAATCTATGGTATGCAACAAGGAATACAGCCGTAGGATTTTATCAAATGTTCATGTCAGATAAATCAGAATTTGGTCGGTAAAATGGATTGTGACGTCAGGGTTTAAAACCCCCAGGGGAGGGAGAGCAAGGTTGGAGTATCGTATGTAAGCTTTCGCCCACGGTAAAGTAGGCAGTAGGCGAGGAAGAGCGAGCGCGAGAGACCCACCACCCACCAAGCTAAATAGCATTCTTATTCCCTATTGATCAGAGCATGACTCTTCAAATATCACTCTAGTGAGGCGTGAACAGCAAGAGCGGTGATATGGCCTATATCCAGGTAAGGTGTACGCTGTCCCTATGTTATATTTGTAATGTCAGTCAGACCACTCGTCTTGCTCTGGGGTGAATGGTAATCTGCAGAATGGACGTTTCTGAGTTGTGTCGGAGTGTGGTTTCATAATGACATCAGAGTTGCGGGACGTGATTAATCACTGGGTTTTTACTCCGTTGTCAGATGACATAATTTCAGAATTCACGCAGCTAGTCAGACCAAGTAGGCTATGGAGTCTTAAAAGCGGGTCTGCACCCTATCTCTGTCTCACCCACAAACAGGTGGTTTAAAGCAATCTTAAACGTTGCCAGGGCTCCTGGCTCGTGTCTGTGTGTGTGGAGCTTCAGTTTGCTAAGACTTTTGGTCACCTCAATTGCACATTTATGTGCCATTTCCTAAATGTGTTATCTCTTTGCTCCTTCAGATACCCGATGATGAGAAGGGGTATAAGTTGGACCTCTTCTGTGTCCCCAAACACTATGAGGAGGATTTAGACCAGGTTATCATCCCCCATGGACTGATCATGGACAGGTAAGTCAAACATCACCACTGGACTGGCACTCTTGGGGATTGGGTAGGCTACTGTACCATAACATAATTGCACATTTTCCTATTCCCTTGTGGAATAAATCAGAACTCTTAATTTTGTACAAATTCCTCTATGCCTCCATTGTTTCCTTAATTTACACCGTGGTTGCTAAGGTATTTTGTTGGATCACTGACATATTTGTTAGACAAATCATTGTTAGGCATCTAAACCAGCAGTGATTTTTTTTTTTGTTTTGTTGTAATGGTGTATAGCCATCATCAATTTGCATTGCAGATAGGGAGAGGGCAAGCAGCAGCCTTATGAATGAAACACACTGTTAGTCGGATACCCTGTTGTAGAATGCCATGTTAAACCCTGTTATGACTAGTAGGACTCCAGACAGATAATTTGATTTGACCCAGTCAGCAACTTTTCAGCCAGTTTTCCACACATTGCCAATACTAGCCTTAAACCATGATGTTCTGACTGACCAGATCACAGACCATCTGAAGATTGATTGATGGGCCTGCCCAGAAATTTCAGGTCCCATGCCATTGTATCGCCCTCTCTCCCTCTCTTTTTTTTTATCCTTCTCTCCTTTTATCCTTCTTTCCTTCTGTCTCTCTCTAGGACTGAGCGCCTGGCTCGTGATATAGTCCGGGACATGGGGGGACACCATATAGTAGCACTGTGTGTTCTCAAAGGAGGTTATACATTCTTTGCCGACCTGCTGGACTACATCAAGGCCCTAAATCAGAACAGCGATAAGTCTGTCCCGTTGACTGTGGATTTCATTAGGCTAAAGAGCTATTGCGTGAGTGAACCACTCCACGTTTCTCTCACTCTCCTTCAATAGCCTCCAATTGTGTAAGAAAGATGGCAATCTTTATATGTAAGCAATGCAGCTGTTGCTTATTCTGTCTCTCGCTGTGTGTGTTTAGCCTGGTCTCAGATCAGTTTGTTTAGCCAACCCCTCTTATCTGTTGTCTGTCATGACAACAAACATGACACAAGGGTTGGCTAAATCACAATGTGATCTGCTACTAGACTCTCAGCTGATGCATGAGCAGATAACACTTCCATTGGCCAACACGGTTATATCTTTTAATGTATTACTAGATGACCTTATGATTATTTAGAGTAGACCATCACCCTCTTCCTGGGTGAGATGTGTAGTTTTACTGATATGTGTGTATTGTCCCCAGAATGACCAGTCTACAAACATTGTCAAAGTTATTGGAGGGGACGAGCTCTCAACTCTAACCGGGAAGGTGAGATTTGATTGCTTGACATAACCACAGATAAAATACAAATATTAATTATTTAACCAATGAGGTGCTGTTTTTTGTTTAATATACACACACACACAGTGGGGCAAAAAAAGTATTTAGTCAGCCACCAATTGTGCAAGTTCTCCCACTTAAAAAGATGAGGCCTGTAATTTTCATCATAGGTACGCTTCAACTATGACAGACAAAATGAGAAAAAAAATCCAGAAAATCACATTGTAGGATTTTTTATGAATTTATTTGCAAATTATGGTGGAAAATAAGTATTTGGTCAATAACAAAAGTTTATCTCAATACTTTGTTATATACCCTTTGTTGGCAATGAAAGGGGTCAAATGTTTTCTGTAAGTCTTCACCAGGTTTTCACACACTGTTGCTGGTATTTTGGCCCATTCCTCCATGCAGATCTCCTCTAGAGCAGTGATGTTTTGGGGCTGTTGCTGGGCAACACAGACTTTCAACTCCTTCCAAAGATTTTCTAAGGGGTTGAGATCTGGAGACTGGCTAGGCCACTCCAGGACCTTGAAATGCTTCTTACGAAGCCACTCCTTCGTTGCCCGGGCAGTGTGTTTGGGATCATTGTCATGCTGAAAGACCCAGCCACGTTTCATCTTTAATGCCCTTGCTGATGGTAGGCTTTGTTACTTTGGTCCCAGCTCTCTGCAGGTCATTCACTAGGTCCCCCCGTGTGGTTCTGGGATTTTTACTCGCTGTTCTTGTGATCATTTTGACCCCACGGGGTGAGATCTTGCGTGGAGCCCCAGATCGAGGGAGATTATCAGTGGTCTTGTATGTCTTCCATTTCCTAATAATTGCTCCCACAGTTGATTTCTTCAAACCAAGCTGCTTACCTATTGCAGATTCAGTCTTCCCAGCCTGGTGCAGGTCTACAATTTTGTTTCTGGTGTCCTTTGACAGCACTTTGGTCTTGGCCATAGTGGAGTTTGGAGTGTGACTGTTTGAGGTTGTGGACAGGTGTCTTTTATACTGATAACAAGTTCAAACAGGTGCCATTAATACAGGTAACGCGTGGAGGACAGAGGAGCCTCTTAAACAAGTTGTTACAGGTCTGTGAGAGCCAGAAATCTTGCTTGTTTGTAGGTGGCCAAATACTTATTTTCCACCATAATTTTCAAATAAATTCATTAAAAATCCTACAATGTGATTTTCTGGATTTTTTTTTCTCATTTTGTCTGTCATAGTTGAAGTGTACCTATGATAAAGTACAGGCCTCTCCCATCTTTTTAAGTGGGAGAACTTGCACAATTGGTGGCTGACTAAATACTTTTTTGCCCCACTGTATATGTGATCAATTGTCTTCTAATTTCCTTTGCAGAATGTTTTGATAGTTGAGGTAAGACCAATTCCCTGTCTTTTTAGCACATAATCTGAAAATTCAGTCTCTGTAAATGTTAAAACTGCTGTACATAAATGTGTGGCGCACACTAGCTCTCTCATGGACTATAGCTGTATGACCAGGGTGCAAATCACATTCACTAATGGGTGTACCCTAAAAGAAGTGGGTTGTACCATCGCTATAGTTGTCCACATTAATATTGCATTGCTTCCCTTGAATTGTTGTTGGACTTCCTTGCACTCCTTAAATTGAAGCCCCTTATGCAACGGTATCTGTCCTGCTGACGTGTTTAGGACATTGTGGAGACTGGGAGGACTATGGAGACACTGCTATCACTGCTGAGTGAATGCAATCCAAAGATGGTCAAAGTCGTCAGGTGAGAACCAATGTATTAAGCACACAGTACTTTTTTTTTTCTCCCATATTGTGCTTACTGAACAGTCCCTATAAGTGCTGTGTAGCCCTGATTTAGACAGAGAAGTGGTTCAGCTCAGAATGTCACTCTTTGACTGCATTTACACAGGGGTCCAAATTCGGATATCTTTTTTTCACTAATTGGTCTTTTGACCAATTGGATCAGCTCTAAAAAAAGATCTAATGTGACAATATCTGATGTGATTGGTCAGTAGACCAATTAGTGGATTTTTTTTTATCTAGACAGCAATATTAATGACCGTACTCTATCTATTGTAATGCGCACTCTCCCCTTAAGCACTGATTTAGAGATGTTATGTGACTGGATCAGATTAAGAGTTAATCTATGTACCATACTGTTAATTGAACTGTGGAGGGATGGGATATCCCTCTGCTATGGAAGGGACTATTTGACGCTAGTTTAGGTTGTAGACGGCTGTGTTGAGCGCATTATAGCTATGCTATGTTATTGAACAATGCAAGGCCATTGAGTGGATTATATTGTTTGCTGTGTCATTGAGATTGTTGAAGACCATGTCATTGAGAGCAATGCATGCCATTAAGAGCATGGTTTGCATAGAGATCCTATTCAGTTTTGTGCTTGTATGCATTGTCATTTCAGCCTTCTGGTCAAGAGAACACCAAGGAGCTCAGGATACAGACCAGACTGTGAGTTCTGCCGTGTTTTGTGTGTGTTGTGCATGCCTTCCCACCGTTGATACACTGCTGTACTAGAAAGAGTCTTTGGCAGGATGACCACGTATAATAGTTATATTTTTCGCATGGAATTAATATGCATATTTAACGATCGACTTTGAATGTGTAGGTCAACATGGTACTCTGGTACTAGTATTCTACACACACATGGTTAGTGATGTATGTCATTCCTTTAAGTCAGAGTTGGATAAGCTTTCTAAGATGGTTTTGCAAGGACAGCTGTTTACCTTTGACCTGCTCTGTGACCCTTGAAGCTAAAGGGTCAACCCCAGTCACAGACAACAGGAGTCAACTAGATAACCTCCAGAGATGGAAAAGAGAAACATACTTTATCTGTGTTAATGTTATGAAATGCTAATGCAAAACTCATCCCATAAGATCTTTTGATACTGCTAACTTAATACTACACAGCAAGATGTCTAACTTACATGTAGCTTAGTATTGTATTGTGCAGTAAATGATGTCCGTCTCTGTATTTGGTCAGACATCGGGTTTGAGGTGCCAGATTTGTTTCTGGTGGGATATGCCCTGGACTACAATGAGTACTTCAGAGATCTCAGTGTAAGTTTGCTGCATTGGAGATGATCCTGATATTCAGTTATATTTTCTATCTGAGATTCAGCATGTCAAAACCTAGTGAAAGATGTACACTGAGTGTACAAAACATTAGGAACACTTTCCTAATATTGAGTTGGACTCCCTTTTTCCATCAGAACAGCCTCAATTCGTCGGGGCATCGACTCTACAAGGTGTCGAAAGCGTTCCACAGGGATGCTGACTCGTGTTGACTCCAATGCTTCCCACAGTTGTCAAGTTGGCTGGATGTCCTTTGGGTGGTGGACCATTCTTGATACACACAGGAAACTGTTGAGTGTGAAAAAACCATCAGCATTGCAGTTCTTGACAAACTCAAACTGGTGCACCTGACACCTACTTTTGTCTTGCCCATTCACCCTCTGAATGGCACATACACAATCCATGTCTCAAGGCTTGAAAATCCTTCTTTACCCTGCCTTGTCCCCTTCACCTACACTGATTTGAAGGAGAACAAGTGACATCAATAAGGGATGGTTGCTTTCACCTGGTCAGTCTGACATGGAAAGAACACTTGTTCCTAATGTTTTGTACACTCAATGTATGTATGGGGGGTCAGTTTAATCAAGTCTGCTGTTGGTGTATTCTTTTTACACTTTACCATGTGTTTTTGCTCTGTGCAGCACATCTGTATACTGAACGAGAACGCAAAGGAGAAGTACAAAGTGTGAGCTGAGGCGATAGACAGATGGATGACTAGAGACTAGGACCACTGTGATGATCCTGAGCTTTTTAGGGTTCTGAACCTTATTGTGAACACCTTACCTATTGTGAATTCAGTTTGCAAGATACTATTTGAGAAAACAAAAATGTATTGAATCCATATTTTTGTTCCCCTAGAAGCAATGGGATGAGTTATGTTTTTAAGTAGAGGATTCGTGTAAAGATAGTTATGGGAGTACACTTTTTTTAATTTAGATTTGTTATTCTATATTATATTGGGTCCTTGGATACCTCTCATCTGATTTATGTTAGTAAGGATGGATTTTATGTTGCTTAATACAATCCACAGGATCTCAGGCGACTGTACATATCCACAGTAAAATCTATGTTAGTCAAGTCATGTACTGCATTGTACAAACCAATGATGCTGTTTAACTCATATGCCAAGCCCATGCAAAGACAAGCCTGGAATGTAATGTAACAATTTTGTTTAATAATGGCAATGTTTTCATTCACCAAGGACATTAACAATCCTATTTTAATATTGCTGTCAATCTTAAATGTGTGTGTTAGAGAGATGCCTTCCATGGATTGACTTTAAAGAAAAGAGAAATCCGCACACTACTCTTGTTTTTTTTCATTTTTATTGAAGCATTTAAGGCCAAGAGGCAGTCGGAAGTTTACATACACTTATGTTGGAGTCATGAAAACATGTTTTTCAAGATCATGAGGAAGGAAAATTATGTGGATATATTGAATCAACATCTCAAGACATCAGTTAAAGCTTGGTCGCAAATGGGTCGTTCAAATGGACTATGACCCCAAGCATACTTCCAAAGTTGTGGCAAAATGGCTTAAGGACAACAAAGACAAGGTATTGGAGTGGCCATCACAAAGCCCTGACCTCAATCCCATAGCATTTGTTGGCAGAACTGAAAAAGTGTGTGCGAGCAAGGAGGCCTACAAACCTGACTCCGTTACATCAGCTCTGTCAGGAGGAATGGGACAAAATTCACCCAACTTATTGTGGGAAGCTTGTGGAAGGCTACCCAAAACATTTGACCCAAGTTAAACCATTTAAAGGCAATGCTACCAAATACTAATTGAGTGTATGTAAACTTCTGACCCACTGGGAATGTGATGAAATAAATAAAAGCTGAAATAAATCACTCTCTACTATTATTCTGGCATTTCACATCCTTAAAATAAAGTGGTGATCCTAACTGACCTAAGACAGGGAAGTTTTACTATAATTAAATGTCAGTAATTGTGAAAAACTGAGTTTAAATGTATTTGGCTAAGGTGTATGTAAACTTCTGACTTCAACTGTACATAGTTGTGGGAAGTAGGGGTGCTGAGTGTTTAATAAATAGTAAGAAACATTTTTTTCACAAAAGTTGTGGGGCTTTACTAGTATTAACGGACCGATATAGATTTCTGTAACATGGGCAAAAACATTGAGACAAAGTGGTTTGTGATGATATGGCTCAGTTGGTAGAGCGTGATTCCCACCGGGGACCAGCATGAAAATGTATGCACTCACTACTGTAAACTGCTCTACTAAAATGTAAAAGGAATTAAGACCATTTCAGTTCACATTTAGAAATAAGTTGCATTTGCAAAGTATTTCAAGAAACTGGAAAACATATCAAGCAAGTATTTTTATATTCCGTCCCAAGTATTATCAGTAACTGTTTTGTACAGAACTACATTGGCTTGTGAAAGTATTCACCCCCCTGGCATTTTACTTATTTTGTTGCCTTACAATAGGGTGTTTGTATCATGAGATTTACACAACATGCCTACCACTTTGGCGATGCAAAATATTTATTGTGAAACAAACAAGATAAGACAAAAAAACAGAACTTGAGCATGCATAACTATTCACCCCCCCCCCCAAAGTCAATACTTTGTAGAACCACCTTTTGCAGCAATTACAGCTGCAAATCTCTTGGGGTATGTCTCTATAAGCTTGGCACATCTAGCCACTGGGATTTTTGCCCATTCTTCAAGGCAAAATTGCTCTAGCTCCTTCAAGGGGAATGGGTTCCGCTTGTGTACAACAGCCTTTAAGTCATACCACAGATTCTCAATTGTATTGTCTGGGCTTTGACTAGGCCATTCCAAGACATCTAATGTTTTCCCTTAAACCACGCAAGTGTTACTTTAGCAGTATGCTTAGGGTCATTGTCCTGCTTGAAGGTGAACCTCATTCCCAGTCTCAAGTCTCTGGCAGACAAACAGGTTTCCCATAAGAATTTCCCTGTATTTAGCACCATCCATCGTTACTCCAATTCTGACCAGTTTCCCAGTCCCTGCCGATGAAAAACATCCCCACAGCACGATGCTTCCACTAACATACTTCACTGTGGGGATGATATTCTCGGGGTGATGAGAGGTGTTGGGTTTGCACCAGACAGAGTTTTCCTTGATGGCCAAAAAGCTAAATTTGAGTCTCATCTGACCAGAGTACCTTCTTCCATATGTTTGGGGGGTCTCCCACATGCATTTTGGCGAACACCAAATGGGTTTGAATATTTTTCCTTTAAGCAATGGCTTTTTTCCGGCCACTCCCATGAAGTGGGAAGTGGTTAGGTCGTTGGACTAGTAACAAAAAGGTTGCAAGATCGAATCCCTGAGCTAACAAGGTAAAAATGTTGTTCTGTTCCTAGGCTGTCATTGAAAATAAGAATTTGTTCTTAACTGACTTGCCTAGTTAAATAAAGGTCAAATAAATAATTTTAAAGGCCCAGCTCTGTGGAGTGTACAGCTTAAAGTGGTCCTATGGACAGATATTCCAACCTCCGCTGTGGAGTTTTGCAGCTCCTTCAGGGTTATCTTCGGTCTCTTTGTTGCCTCTCTGATTAATGCCCTCCTTGCCTGGTCTGTGAGTTTTGGTGGGCCGCCTTCTCTTGGCAAGTTAGTTGTGGTGTCATATTCTTTCCATTTTTTAATAATGGATTTAAAGGTGCTCTGTGGGATATTCAAAGTTTCTGATATTTTTTTATAACCCAACCCTGATCTGTACTTGTCCACAACTTTGTCGCTGACCTGTTTGGCGAGCTCCTTGCTTAGTGGTGTTGCAGACTCTGGGGCCTTTCAGAACAGGTGTATATATACTGAGATTATGTGACTTCTGAAGGTAATTGGTTGCACCAGATCTTATTTAGGGGCTTCATATCAAAGCGGGTGAATAAATATGCACACACGCTTTTCTGTTTTTAATGTCTTTGAAACAAGTTATTTTTTTCATTTCACTTCACCAATCTGGACTATTTTGTGTATGTCCGTTACATGAAATCCAAATAAAAATCAATTTAAATTACAGGTTGTAATGCAACAAAATAGGACAAATTCCAAGGGGGTGAATACTTTTGCAAGGCACTGTATCAGACTCAAGTTACAAATGCTAGTGAACACGCAAATACATTTAGTAAAAAAAATAATTTTTAAATCACAAATGTAGTGCACTGGGTCTTTTACTCGTCCTGTATTAGAGGATCAAGAAAGACACAGGTACTTTTTTTTGGCCGGATCGCAGCACCCCCTCCCCAAACTACTTCCCGCGGCGCATGAACTTCATAAAAAACCGTGCCTCTAGCAAGGTAAGTATGCAGGTTTCTTTTTTCTTATGTTATCTCTTTGTTACCCTTCACCTGCAACACGATAGCTCAGCTGTGCGAGTTCCTTTTTGAATTATGGATTGACTTGAAAATGGGTTGGTAGATTATTAATTTCATGGCAGTTATTTTAGATGTTAATTTGAGGCACAACTGTTCAACATGTCCGTGCAAAACATAGAGCGTTATCATTTTCCAAGATGTTGGTCTCTGGTTCCCCACTAGATGGAGTGCCCTACATTTTCTTTATCCTGAAGGGACTCGCTTCCGCAATCCGCATGCAAACATTGTAGCCTAATGTCAAGTGGAAGCATTGTAGCAACAACGATCGTTTTGCACAGCAGGTGCCTGTCCGAAGAAAATATTTAATATTGGGATAGTAGTGACAGGTCGGCAGCAGGATTATAGCATTCTGAAGCTTTTCTCCTGTACAGCAATAACAAACTCAAGCTATATTTTATAACAAAAACAAGGTAGGTTACTGGTATGTTTCACTGTGAGGTCTTTGCCTCTGGCTACATTATTGACCTTCAGGATGGACCTAAAAGAAAAGACTGCTGCCATATTGAAACAATATGAAGTCGGAAGCAGATTCTCGTACTTGCCGGTCTTGCCCAAAGCCTCGGTGTTGATACCGCTGTTTGTGAGGGACGGAGAAGTCCACATGCTGATGACTCTACGCTCCCAAGAGGTCAGTAATATGGCTCTCCCTTACTCCTTAGTTTAACTAGTTTACCTTAACTATTATGTAATCGATTCTTAGGCCTACAGTTTTGCCATTGAACATACAAAATTGTGTTATGAACATTGAAACCATTAATTCAAAAGTAAAGCATGACAGTGTTACGTGCACTGCACGGTGTGCAAATATAGCACGTTACGATGTGTGAAATATACTACTCAGTTGTGGTGAGTCGCTCTTTTTGAACGGATCTGGTAAACGAATCGCATCGATGAGAGCCGTTCATTTTGCTCCCTGATTCGCATACTGCTGGTACTGCTTTTTGAGATCAAAACAACATTTTTCTGCTGCTAAATTACAGAAGTATTCTCCAAAGAATGTGAATCCTTACAGCAGAAACAATAAATAGTGGGGAGAGAGGGTCAATCTAGTTCACGATTATTTTTTTAAATTCATTGCAGGCCATCCAAATAATTTGGCCAGGTAAAAAAAAAATGTTTGAACGTGCATTTCAAGATCTGACACAATGGCAGCCAACCTTTTGGGCTTTACATTAGAGATTAGCAACATTTTCATGGATCTCGGTTTATTTTTAAGCATTTTGAATGAAGATTTGTTTTTCGAGCCAAATTAGCCGGTTCAACGAAATTACTCGAAATGCCCATCACAACTCAGCTTGAAGTGTCCCCATTCGCCCTAGCGAATAGCTAGCTAGCTTTTCATGTGGTGCGGACTGGTAAGAATCACAGCAAATGTTATTTGACACGTTATTTGCCATATTTGTTATTTACCACGCTTCGTAAACAGGTGTAGACTGGCAGTGAAATGCTTACTTACGGCCTTTCCCAGCCTTGCAGAGAAATGAAAATAGAAAAGTAAAACGGGTAATAAATACACAATGAGTAACGATAACTTGGCAATATACAGGGTACCAGTACCGAGTCGATGTGCAGGGGGACAAGGTAATTGAGGTAGATATGTACATATAACTAGGGATAAAGTGTCAGATAATAAACAGTAGCAGCAGCAAGTGATGAGTCAAAAAAAGTTAGTTAACCGAATAGCTACCTGGACAAACTATTTAGCAGTCTTATGGCTTGGGGGTAGAAGCTGTTCAGGGTAGCAAAGAGAACTGTCTATGACTGGGGTGGCTGAAGTTAGAATTTTTTTTAGGGCCTTCCTCTGACACTGCCTGATATAGAGGTCCTGGATGGCAGGGAGCTCAGCCCCAGTGATGTACTGGGCCGTACACACTACCCTCTGTAGCGCCTTGCGGTCAGATGCCAAGCAGTTGCCATACCAAGTGGTGATGCAGCCAGTCAAGATGCTCTCAATGGTGCAGCTGTAGAACTTTTTTAGGACATATTTTCCGCCCCCTGAGGTGGTAGAGGCATTGTCGTGCCCTCTTCACAACTTTGTTGGCGTGTGTCGACCATGATAGTTCCTTAGTGATGTGGACACCGAGGAGATTGAAGCTTTCGACCCACTCCACTACAGCCCCCTCAACGTGAATGGAGGCGTGCTCGCCTCTCCGTTTGCTGTAGTCCACAATCACCTCCTCTCTATAGGTTGTCTCATCGTCGTCAGTGATCAGTCCTACTACCGTGTTGTCTGCAAACTTAATGATGGTGTTGGAGTCGTGCGTGAACAAGAAGTACAGAAGGTGACTAAGCACGCACCCCTGAAGTGCCCCTGTGTTGAGGGTCAGCATGGCGGATACGTTGTCTACTCTCACCACTTGGAGGCAGCCCATCAGGGAGTCCAGGATCCAGTTGCAGAGGGAGGTGTTCAGTCCCAGGATCCTTAGCTTAGTGATGAGCTTTGAGGGTACTATGGTGTTGAACGCTGAGCTGTAGTCAATGAACAGCATTCTCATATAGGTGTTCCTCTTGTCCAGGTGGGAACGGGCCGTGTTGAGTGCAATAGAGATTGCGTCATCTGTGGATCTGAGTGGTCTATCTCATCCAAATTGGGGCCTGCCGCTTCAGGAGGGCACTCATGTGCTAGCAAGGCAGAAGTCCTGGGTTTGCACCAGGTATGGGCCGAATCGAGAGGAAGTGGTACTCGCTAAGCAAGCAGCGTGATGTCCTTTACACAAGAAAACAAAATGGAATGCTGTAGAACTCACTCTGTCTCTCTCGCTCTGTGCTGCAGCTGAGGACCAACGCAGGCGAGGTGTGTTTCCCAGGTGGGAAGAGGGACCCGAGGGACAGGGATGACGTGGACACGGCTCTGAGAGAGGCAGAGGAGGAGATAGGCCTTCCTCCTGACCAGGTGGATGTGGTCTGCACACTCTTCCCCATTATGAACAAGGTACACATGGGGAGAGGTTGCTTTTACATGAACAAAGATAAAACGTTTCAAAGCAGATGCTGATGATTTCTCAACACCCCCACTATCATGGTGTAGCAGGATTCTGGTCCTGGAGGACTATTAAAAATAAACTGCTGATGGCATAATTAGCTGAATCAGGTGTTTTATTGAATTGGGCTGGATAAAAATCCTGCACTCCAAGTAACTCCATGACCGAAGTTGGAGAACCCTGCCTGGTATAGTACAGTATATTTTGGAATTAGATATTGCCAATAGATTACAGGTCATACTTCTAGTCAGAGATATTCATACTTTCTCCTCTCCCCTCTCTTCCACATATTTTCTCTTCTCCCCTTCATTCCCCTCACCCCTCTTCTCTCCTCTCTCCCTCCTCTCACTCTGTAGAGTGGTCTGTTGGTGACTCCAGTGGTGGGGTTCATTGAGGCCTCATTCTCTCCTCGCCCAAACCCAGCCGAGGTCAGCGCTGTGTTCACTGTCCCTCTGGAGTTCTTCACTAGAGAGATAGACCACTCATCCTACAGCGCGACTGGAATTGCTGGCTTGCTCCACAGTTTCCAGTTTCCGGACCCTGAATCAGGCAGCCACTATCAGATATGGGGCCTGACTGCCATTTTGGCTATACTGGTCTCTGTCCTAGCCCTCAGAAAAAAGCCTGAGTTTGAGACTGGTTTTGATTCTGATGACCCGGTATCTTTCTTCCAACACAATCTGAACAAAAGGATCAGTAAACTATGACATATATCAATGTTGAATTTTTTTTTATTTTAACCAGATAATTATATAATGCAATGTAATGATGGAGAGAACACATTTTTCCCTAAAATGTTGTAAATGTAATTGTTCTGCCAACTGTAAATGTGGAATCATGTGCAATACCTATGTTCTTTACCAAAATGTATTTTTATTTTTACTTTGAATGTAATTTGTGAATATTGTATATTGATGACAATAAAAAATTACAGTTGCTATTACAGTTTGAATCGGTAAATGCATCCAGTTGAGTTCATAAATGTAACATGTGTGAGAGGAGAGTGGGCAGTGGCCTGTTTAGAGCTATGTGGAAGGACAAGACTGAGTTGATACCTGGACCAGGGCCTGTATTCACAAAGAATCTGAGTAGGAGTGCTGATATATAATCAGGTTAGCCTCTCAGATCATAATGAATAATATTGGACTAGATGACTGATGGTGTTGAAGCCACCATGCCTCCATCTTGGCACACATTTCTGAAGCTATAGAAATGCATTTGTCTATAATCGTTTTTGCCACATTTATTCTATTAGACACCTTAATTAATACCTTTTGATTTGTAGGCCAAAAATGAAAAATATTGAAACATTTTTTTAGGTTACTAATGTTACTGTCCCTACTTCAACGTAACAATACTTAATTTTGTCCTCAACATTTTTTATTTAAATATTGTAGAACTCTCGATGGCCAATACATAGCATCAGCAATCCAGGGTTTATTTTCATCATTGGTTCTAAAATAAAGCAGAGGACTGGCAGGACAGGAGCTTCAACTGAAGCAGACCAATGTAGAAATAATCCACCGCTGTATATGCAATATGAGTTCAGTGAATATAGTTTTAAATGCCCTGAAATTATATCTACAATAATTCATCTAACATTGCACATGACCTACACGATCACACCATAGCTAGATATCCAATCCTAAACTCTTGACTTCAGCTCCACCTCCTCCAGAGTCAGGACCTTATTTAACTATGCTAGGATCCATTTTGAGGAAATTAACATGATCAAAACATTTGAGTGGACTGATTAAAGTAAGTGGATTGTGATTGTTTATTATAACACAGACAGAAGGGCTATTGTCAATGTAATTCGTGGTGTTAGATAGCAGCTAATAAAACTCACCAGCTGTAATGATAACGAAACCGAATGTTACTGAAATTGTGACTAAAAAGTGCCTCTATAGCTAGGTTTCCATCCAATTGGCTACAGATGTAATATATATTCTAAAATCCTACCAAACTGACTTGTTGCAGGTGTTTCCACCATAATGACTTGTCGTGGATAAAAATCAGGGCTTGATTGTGTTGTGTTAATAACATTTAGACTACGTTACCCAGCAGACTATGCGGATGGTTAAAGAACGCCTTGCATGGCTTAACGTTGAGTTTTCTAGCTGAAGTATATGTTCATTAAAAGTAGTTAAACCTATGCCCCCGTTTGTCATTATATAAGGATCAAACATAACAGTGATGACAGTGCACACAATGTAATTTTTCGCTTAAGTTTTCATGTACCGAATAAAAATCTAAAGTTGAATGTGTAAAGAGCGTCAATTCACTAAACTGCGGTAGTGTATGGCAATTTATTTGTCATGAAAATCCATAAAACAATTTTATTTATGTTCGCTATGTAGCCCTTCTAAATTATTTAAATAATTTTCAATGTATTTGTCATATGGGAGCCACCATACCTGCCTGCGCTAAACAGTTAACGTTATGTTCTAGCTCATGAACTGAGGATAGTTGTAGCTAGCACATCTGAGAAGTTTATAAAGAATTTTGCTAGTCTTGTTCGTCTACATAACAGTATTCTCTCTTGAAATCGGAGTTCTTCGAGTTTCCCAGCCGTAGCCTGTCTGCCTGCGATCGACATGAACACAGGTAGGCTACAATGGTTTTAAAATGTAGCCTATTTAACTGGTAAATCTTAGTTTACAGCCCAATACATTTTAATCGCGTCCGAATACTCAAACTAACGTACTAATTGTGACTTGAATTGAGTATATAGTATGCTTATTGGTCATATTATGGATATTGTTAGTATGCCAAAAGTTCCCGGATGTCGTACTAAATTGGCCAAAACACAAAATATACATGCAGTGGACACTATTTTCGTGATTTTTAGGGCCCATAATGCAATTCTACAGAAAATTCGGAAAATATGCAGGCGAGGTCCGAGGCATGTTGAGGTTTCCAGGGTTAGAGTGGTGCAGAAGTTGTTATATGTTGAGGCAGTGAAGAAAGTAGAGGAAATGGGTCAAGGGGGACAGATCCTGAGAGGAGTGGTGTGCGTAGGAGATCTGTACCAGTACAGAGGGATAGGCCAACAAGTGATGTTTCAGTGAGATTGAATTTTTAGGAATGGTTATCAACTGTACTGCAGGGATGGAACGTAAATCACAGAAACTTGAGGTTGTGGTAGCAGCTGCAGTGTTTTTGGTGTGAGACTTGACATCAGAATAGTTACAGGGTGTGTTAAGTGATGGTGTCCCATCCTTTCAGGTTGTTGACCTGAGGTAGGACTAAATATATTTAAATAGTGGAGTAGTGTGGTGTTCTTTTTTTATTTTATAAATTTATTTTTTGTGAGTTGTGTGAGATGGTATTTTTTTATTTTTTTTCAGGCAAAGTGTTAGGGAGTTGTACTCCAGTCTAGAAGGTGGCGGTCGGTAATGCAACATTTATTGGATGCCAACCGCTATTAGACCTAATTATTGTTTCTAAATTATGGTGTACCCCTGGCTATCCAGACATTTGTGCCATCTGGTTTGTTTTTAATATAAGGAATTTTAAATTATTTATACTTGTACGTTTGATACTTAAGTATATTTCTGCAATTACATTTACTTTTGATACTTAAGTATATTTAAAATATAAAATATACAAATACTTTTACTCAAGTAGTATTTTACTGGTTAACTTTTTTACTTTTACTTTAGTCATTTTCTATTAAGGAATCATTACTTTTACTTAAGTATGACAATTGAGTACTTTTTCCACCCCTGGTTGTTTGTTTCACCAAAGTATCAGGGTGTGTCAGCATCAGTACAGTATATGGTGATTGTGTGTTCTCAGCTCTGCTTCACTGGGTCAAGTTCTAATCCTGGATTCCCCTGGTCTGCCCCTGAGGAGGGGGCCACTGACTCTAAAATGAGTCTCCCTGAACCCAGCATTCAAACAGATGCTAGGAGGTAAGAGGAGAGATATTGTGTTCTCACCCCTCTCTTTCCCTCTGTATGTGTTTTTGTGTGAAGGAGGAATACCCATGAATAATGTTAACTTAATTACCAATATTACAAAAACACATTACACTATTCATTGTAAGAAGAAATGGCTAGGGATTCAATGTCAGTCCACATTGTGTTCAGCAGCCCACTACGTCAGGAGAGACCAGGGTCTCCTGTACCTGGCTGTGTGTCTATGAAGAGTGATGGTTCCATGGGACACCCAATCAACGTGAAAGAGGCTGCCCTCTCAACTGCTCAAAGGTGCCAACTAGTAGTCACTTTTTCTTTGTATTTCCTGTTTCACTCACAGGGATTTGGTTGATGTGGCTTAAACAACATTTTACCCTTGTCTTCCCTCTTTATTTATGATCTAGATAAAATATTTCTATGATATTGTATAACGGTAGCCTGAAATCCAAAACCTGTTTAGCTAACATTCCATTTCATGCCAAACATTTGGCGTTGCAAGGAGTGTAATGATAACTCAAACAGACTGGTGCAATAGGCTGTTATATTCCAAATAATTTTAAAATGGCAATTTGCATTTTTACAGGGTCTGTCAGGAGAGACCAGACTCACCTGTGCCCAGTTGTGTGTCCATGAAGAGTGATGGGTCCATGGGACAGCCAATCAACTTCAGAGAGGATACCGTCTCTACAGAACAAAGGTAAAGCAACCAGTGGTGTCTATTTATTACTTTTTGGGGGCTGGGGGTGGAGTGCGATTCGACTACATTGATCATTTTCTCTCGCTACTTTCAATTATTTACTCAGTGTTGGGGTCGTTACTGTTAGGGTTTGTTCCTTACGTCCTTCTTTGTCAATCATTGGTTCATTGGTGAAATTAGCATTATGACAGTATCTTTAATTAAATCATTCAAAAATCTTTATTAATGGCCTCCCGGGTGGCGCAGTGGTTAAGTGCAGCGCCAGCTGTGCCATCAGAGTCCCTGGGTTCGCGCCCAGGCTCTGTCGCAGCCGGCCGCGACCGGGAGGTCCGTGGGGCGACGCACAATTGGCCTAGCGTCGTCCGGGTTAGGGAGGGATTGGTCGGTAGGGATCTCCTTGTCTCATCGCGCACCAGCGACTCCTGTGACTGGCCGGGCGCAGTGCGCGCTAGCCAAGGTTGCCAGGTGCACATGGATTTGGTCTCAGGTAGGCTTTGTTAATTCCATAGAATTTCAGTGTTTATCTAAAAGCTAGGCAGATCCCCTCCCCAAAGTGGATTTATTGTGGAATGTCTGAGTAGTCTTCCACACTCCCCTGCAGAGTTCTGTCTCAGTCACACATTATAAGAGCGAGAAAGAGCAAACAACTGTGGAACAATTCTAAAACTATATAATGTGTGTATGGAAAGTATTTAGTCAGCCACCAATTGTGCAAGTTCTCCCACTTAAAAAGATGATAGAAAAAAAAAAATCCAGAAAATCACATTGTAGGATTTTTAATGAATTTATTTGCAAATTATGGGGGAAAATAAGTATTTGGTCACCTACAAACAAGCAAGATCTCTGGCTCTCACAGACCTGTAACTTCTTCTTTAAGAAGAAGTCCTCCACTCGTTACCTGTATTAATGGCACCTGTTTGAACTTATTAGTATAAAAGACACCTCTCCACAACCTCAAACAGTCACACTCCAAACTCCACTATGGCCAAGACCAAAGAGCTGTCAAAGGACACCAGAAACAAAATTGTAGACCTGCACCAGGCTGGGAAGACTGAATCTGCAATAGGTAAGCAGCTTGGTTTGAAGAAATCAACTGTGGGAGCAATTATTGGGAAATGGAAGACATACAAGACCACTGCTAATCTCCCTTGATCTGGGGCTCCACGCAAGATCTCACCCCGTGGGGTCAAAATGATCACAAGAACGGTGAGCAAAAATCCCAGAACCACACGGGGGGACCTAGTGAATGACCTGCAGAGAACTGGGACCAAAGTAACAAAGCCTACCATCAGTAACACACTACGCCGCCAGGGACGCAAATCCTGCAGTGCCAGACGTGTCCCCCTGCTTAAGCCAGTACATGTCCAGGCCCATCTGAAGTTTGCTAGAGAGCATTTGGATGATCCAGAAGAAGATTGGGAGAATCTCATATGGTCATATGAAACCAAAATATAACTTTTGGTAAAAACTAAACTCGTCGTGTTTAGAGGACAAAGAATGCTGAGTTGCATCCAAAGAACACCATACCTACTGTGAAGCATGGGGGTGGAAACATCATGCTTTGGGGCTGTTTTTCTGCAAAAGGACCAGGACGACTGATCCGTGTAAAGGAAAGAATGAATGGGGCCATGTATCGTGAGATTTGAGTGAAAACCTCCTTCCATCAGCAATGGCATTGAAGATGAAACGTGGCTAGGTCTTTCAGCATGACAATGATCCCAAACACACCGCCCGGGCAACGAAGGAGTGGCTTCGTAAGAAGCATTTCAAGGTCCTGGAGTGGCCTAGCCAGTCTCCAGATCTCAACCCCATAGAAAATCTTTGGAGGGAGTTGAAAGTCCGTGTTGCCCAGCAACAGCCCCAAAACATCACTGCTCTAGAGGAGATCTGCATGGAGGAATGGGCCAAAATACCAGCAACAGTGTGTGAAGACTTACAGAAAACGTTTGACCTCTGTCATTGCCAACAAAGGGTATATAACAAAGTATTGAGATAAACTTTTGTTATTGACCAAATACTTATTTTCCACCATAATTTGCAAATAAATTCATAAAAAATCCTACAATGTGATTTTCTGGATTTTTTTTTCTCATTTTGTCTGTCATAGTTGAAGTGTACCTATGATGAAAATTACAGGCCTCTCTCATCTTTTTAAGTGGGAGAACTTGCACAATTGGTGGCTGACTAAATACTTTTTTGCCCCACTGTATATATCATCTGTAGTCTAGGACCCTATAAATGTAAGGAGGGAGGGGTCTTATAACCCCTCCCCTTCTATTAATATAACATACGCATAATCAATTATTCTAATACATCAAACATTTGTACAGCCCCAAATCATGACCCATAGGTGAATCCTGACATGTCCCCCTTTGAGACTAATTAGTGTCACAGCTTCAATCATAATATACTCCTCTTAAATAAAATAGATTAGGCAAATCCCCCAGATCCATTTGATCCCAGGGATGGCTTTCTAAAGGGTGAAACGACTCCTGAGGTTCCTGGAATGCTGGTGGGGGTGGGTGAATCTGGCTATACTCCCATTCCTCTTGTGTCCTGGGAAGAACCACAGAGTTAAATAAACAATGGGATTAAGAGAAATTAGAAATGCACCAGTATCACCTTCTGTACTATTTGTATCAGATTCCACCAACACCATCATTCCAGCATGTTAAGGAGCAGTTAGTCATTTTCTTACAAATATAAACAGTAACCAAAATCACCAAACCTCCCACCAGTATAGGAATAAACAATGAAAACAGAGTCAACCTATCACATTTCCAAATTTAGCATTAAACCAGTCACCAATTTTGTCAAAAATAGATTTTTCAGATTTTGAGAGTTTTACTAAGATCAGCAATCTTATCACTAATTTCAGTCATATTCTCAGAGGTGTCAGGGAGGAGCATAACACAATTTTCAGGATCAATAATACCTAGTACGTTACACTGTCCTCCTTCCTTCGCCAAAAAGATCATCTAAAGCCAACTCATGGCGGCTGACTACTGCTTTCAGATTTCAGACATCTAATGAGAGTTGGCTATATCCTTGGTTTGTTAAATTCATATGGGCCTGTAAATAATAGGTTCAATTGTTTACCCACTTTCTTAGGACAGCCACATCTCAGGAGTGTGATTGACATACCATAAATCTCACCCGGGTGTAGGACATGACCATAGGCTTCCTGATAGTCTGGGATGAGTCGTTTGGCACGCTTGGTACCCCAGAGTTGATTGTACCTATTTCATTGAAAAGATTGGTGACCAGCATTCTTTAACATGAACATTTCTGTTCTCCTCAAATAACAACACCCCCCCCCCCCCCCCCCCCCCCCCATCCAGGAGGTAAAGTGAGATACTCCTTATCACTGCATACTCACATTCCTTCAAAAAGTGCTCCCATGCCTTCCTCTATCCTGGAAAGGTTTACACCTGTCACCTGTTGCTGTAAGTCTAACACACTAAAATCCCCTTTATCATAGGAGAAACTATCACTATACTCTTCTCTCAGTTGACCCATATATTCATGACAAGCTCTAGTATCTCTCATATCTTCCCTCTACCACATTAGGTAAGTTTGCTCCCTTCTTGTGACCACCCCAACATACATGTGTCCCATAATCCCCAAATGTTCAACAGTCTTTCTAGCCAAGCACTTTATTATACATAAGTCAAAATGAAAAGTAGTCCTACCAGGAGTGGAACAATCATGGCAGACCTGGACATCATTACCTTACCCATCACGTTTCCAAATACACCATTAAACCAGTGTCCAATTTGGTTAAAGATGGTGTTGTCAGCTTTTCCCAGAGTACCTCCTAATCTAGCCAGGTCATCAATAATAGCTGTCATGTTGTCAGAGGAGTCAGGAAGCAACATCCTCATCGTTTATTCCAAGGGACCTGTAGGCCCCTCTGTCTTTAGCCAGTATGTGCCATTTCATCTCTGGTCACTACTGCCTTCAAATTCTGCACATTTAGTGACAGCTGAGTAAAACCCTGTTTTATCAAATTAGGAAGGACCTGCACGAAGTTTGTCAAATTGTTAATCCATTTACTCATTACTACAACTTCCCATGCTACTTCCTTCCCCCTTTGACCAACATCAGAATAGTATAATTGCTTTTTCTTTGTCGAGCCCTAGTATTGTTCCTTTTCATAAAATGGGGGAATCTACATCCAAAATCATTCTTTCCAATTGGTACAGCCTGGGTTTCCCACAGAGAGGCTGTGGAGGTGTGTTTCTGGAAAATCATTACCCATGTGCCAGATGTGTTCCCCATCTTCTGTAATCCTATGTACAGTGGGGAGAACAAGTACAGTGGGGCAAAAAAGTATTTAGTCAGCCACCAATTGTGCAAGTTACAGGCCTCATCTTTTTAAGTGGGAGAACTTGCACAATTGGTGGCTGACTAAATACTTATTTGCCCCACTGAATTTGATACACTGCCGATTTGACAGGTTTTCCTACTGTGATTTTTATCATGGATACACTTCAACTGTGAGAGACAGAATCTAAAACAAAAATCCAGAAAATCACATTGTATGATTTTTAGTAATTAATTTGCATTTTATTGCATGAAAAGCAGAACTTAATATTTGGTACAGAAACCTTTGTTTGCAATTACAGAGATCATACGTTTCCTGTAGTTCTTGACCAGGTTTGCACACACTGCAGCAGGGATTTTGGCCCACTCCTCCAGGTTTCAGGGGCTGTCGCTGGGCAACACGGACTTTCAGCTCCCTCCAAAGATTTTCTATTGGGTTCAGGTCTGGAGACCAGGCCATTCCAGGATCTTGACATAATTATTTTTAATTCTTTTAATATATTTTTTATTTTATTTTAGCCCCTTTTTTCTCCACAATTTCGTGGTATCCAATTGTTAGTGGTTACTATCTTGTCTCATCGCTACAACTCCCGTACGGAGTACCTGGCGACCTTGGTTAGCGTGCACTGTGCTGGTGCCAATTGTGCTTCTCCTCACGGACCTCCCGGTCGCGGCCGGCTGCGACAGAGCCTGGGAGCGAACCCGGGGTCTCTGGTGGCACAGCTAGTGCTGCAGTGCAGTGCTCTAGACCACTGCGCCACCCGGCAGGCCCTTGAGATGCTTCTCACGGAGCTACTCCTTAGTTGCTCTAGCTGTATGTTTCGGGTCGTTGTCATGACCCAGCCACGACCCATCTTCAATGCTGTTACTGAGGGAAGGAGGTTGTTGGCCAAGATCTCGCGATACATGGCCCCATCCATCCTCCCCTCAATACGATGCAGTCGTACTGTCCCCTTTGCAGAAAAGTATCCCCAAAGAATGATGTTTCCACCTCCATTCCACCTCCATGCTTCATGGTGTTTTTGGGGTTGTACTCATCCTTCTTCTTCCTCCTGGAGTTTAGACCAAAAAGCTCTATTTTTGTCTCATCAGACCACATGACCTTCTCCCATTCCTCCTCTGGATCATCCAGATGGTCAATGGCAAACTTCAGACGGGCCCGGACATGCGCTGGCTTGAGCAGGGGGACCTTGCGTGCGCTGCAGGATTTTAATCCATGATGGCGTAGTGTGTTACTAATGGTTTTCTTTGAGACTGTGGTCCCTGCTCTCTTCAGGTCATTGACCGTGTAGTTCTGAGCTGATCCCTCACCTTCCTCGTGATCATTGATGCCCCACGAGGTGAGATCTTGCATGGAGCCCCAGACCGAGGGTGATTGACCGTCATCTTGAACTTCTTCCATTTTCTAATAATTGCGCCAACAGTTGTTGCCTTCTCACCAAGCTGCTTGCCTATTGTCCTGTAGCCCATCCCAATGTTCGCCTTGATGTCCTTACACAGCTCTCTGGTCTTGGCCATTGTGGAGAGGTTGGAGTCTGTTTGATTGAGCGTGTGGACAGGTGTCTTTTATACAGGTAACGAGTTCAAACAGGTGCAGTTAATACAGGTAATGAGTGGAGAACAGGAGGGCTTCTTAAAGAAAAACGAACAGGTCTGTGAGAGCCGGAATTCTTACTGGTTGGTAGGTGATCAAATACTTTTGTCATGCAATAAAATGCAAATGAATTACTTAAAAATCATACAATGTGATTTTCTGCATTTTTGTTTTAGATTCTGTCTCTCACAGTTGAAGTGTACCTATGATAAAAATTACAGACCTCTACATGCTTTGTAAGTGGGAAAACCTGCAAAATCAGCAGTGTATCAAATACTTGTTCTCCCCACTGAATGTCACTGTTTTCACCATTTCTTATTCTCCACATCCCCGTCCACAAACGGAACAACGGGTAGATTTGGAGAGCAACAAATACCCTGCATGTGTTTTTCCATGGTTGCGATTTTCTTGTTTCAAAACCATAGTGTGTGTATGAGGGTTTCCTCGACATTTGATGACTCTTCAGGTTCTGTAGCTGAACCCTCTGTTGGTTCTTCTGGCCTTTTGTCTGGGCCCTCTGCCCCTGTCCTTTGGCTCGAACCTTTTTCATCCTTCAGATGTTCTCGGGGCCCTCTTCTCCCTCCCTCCAGTTGCTCATCCATGGCTCCCACTCTGGGAGATATGATGCCAGCCGGACCTCTCCTCTACCCGCAGGGCTGTTGGTGTTATCATGGTTACCTGGAACAGACCCATCTATCATGGTTGGTTCCATTTTCGCTTTTGGACCCTGAGTTTCACCCATTCTCCAGCGTTTATGGGTAGCTCGTCAGGGTCTTCACCTGGGATTGGTTCTGCTGCTTTCCTAGTGTGAGAGTGAAGAAGACTTACAACAGAAGTTAGTTTATTCATGTACTCAAGATGGTCACACATTATCTATCGGTCAGTCATATGTCTCACCCCTGGGGTGTTCATTGGTTGTCTTGTTAACATTTCATAAGGTGTACACCCTATACCTTTGTTAAGCTGCTGCACATTTTCATGAGACGAGGTAATCCCTCTACCCATGTCATTCCTGTGGAATTGCATAGTTTGACAAGGGAGCATTTCATGTTCTTCTTAGCCCTCAGTAACTCTCGTTACTCCGCGGTTGATAGATGGACACAAACTTCTGGTCAGTCAACACCCATCATTTTGGCCATTTGGTTAACCACATCTCCTATGAGATGGGTCCCATTGTCTGCAGACAAACCTCAGGTATTCCAAACCTGAGTATAATTTTGCTACTGTTCGCGCAATGCAGTTGGATGGTTCCACCCACCTGGTAAACCTGTCAATTATCACCAGGCAGTATCTATTTTCTTTTCGCTCTATCATGTCTAAAATCCATAGCTATGTTGACAAAATATCCTTTTGGAGTGGGGAACTTCCCTGATTGCAGTGGAGTTCCCTTGTCTATATTATATTACAAACGTGTCGCACAACGATAAATGAACTGCTTTACGTACTAATTCAAATTTCAAACTTTCTCCTCCAGCTGTGTGTCTATGAAGAGTGATGGGTCCATGGGACAGCCAATCAACTTCAGAGAGGATGTCCTCTCTACAGAACAAAGGTAAAGAAACTAGTGGTGTCTGTTTTTTCCCTGTAGTTCTCAACATGATTAGAAAATAGCAACGTGCATTTTGACAGGGTCCAGCAGGAGAAACCATACTCGCCTATGCCCAGCTGTGTGTCTATGAAGGGTGATGGGTCCATGGGACAGCCAATCAACTTCAGAGAAGGAGACAGGTTAGAGCGTTCTAGCTATACTAAAATATTAACTTATTTCTCTCTCTCTTTTTCTCATTAACATGCACTTTTTTGCTTTTTAAGCTCATTACACTCTTCAATATATTAGTATTTTTGCATTGTAATGTAAACATTTTAGACCAGGGATCCTGAACTATCAGCCACAGGGCCTTTTTTTCTTTTTTTCTTGAGCGAATGGTCAGGAGGCCAAAAGATGATTACAAATCATTTGTACACTGCAAATTGACAGCAAGAAGCCCAAACCGATATAAAATGTGTATACCTTGCTAACATTTGTATACGATCACATACAGTGCCTTGCGAAAGTATTCGGCCCCCATGAACTTTGCGACCTTTTGCCACATTTCAGGCTTCAAACGTAAAGATATAAAACTGTATTTTTTTGTGAAGAATCAACAACAAGTGGGACACAATCATGAAGTGGAATGACATTTATTGGATATTTCAAACTTTTTTAACAAATCAAAAACTGAAAAATTGGGCGTGCAAAATTATTCAGCCCCCTTAAGTTAATACTTTGTAGCGCCACCTTTTGCTGCGATTACAGCTGTAAGTCGCTTGGGGTATGTCTCTATCAGTTTTGCACATCGAGAGACTGACATTTTTTCCCATTCCTCCTTGCAAAACAGCTCGAGCTCAGTGAGGTTGGATGGAGAGCATTTGTGAACAGCAGTTTTCAGTTCTTTCCACAGATTCTCGATTGGATTCAAGTCTGGACTTTGACTTGGCCATTCTAACACCTGGATATGTTTATTTTTGAACCATTCCATTGTAGATTTTGCTTTATGTTTTGGATCATTGTCTTGCTGGAAGACAAATCTCTGTCCCAGTCTCAGGTCTTTTGCAGACTCCATCAGGTTTTCTTCCAGAATGGTCCTGTATTTCGCTCCATCCATCTTCCCATCAATTTTAACCATCTTCCCTGTCCCTGCTGAAGAAAAGCAGGCCCAAACCATGATGCTGCCACCACCATGTTTGACAGTGGGGATGGTGTGTTCAGCTGTGTTGTTTTTACGCCAAACATAACGTTTTGCATTGTTGCCAAAAAGTTCAATTTTGGTTTCATCTGACCAGAGCACCTTCTTCCACATGTTTGGTGTGTCTCCCAGGTGGCTTGTGGCAAACTTTAAACAACACTTTTTATGGATATCTTTAAGAAATGGCTTTCTTCTTGCCACTCTTCCATAAAGGCCAGATTTGTGCAATATACGACTGATTGTTGTCCTATGGACAGAGTCTCCCACCTCAGCTGTAGATCTCTGCAGTTCATCCAGAGTGATCACGGGCCTCTTGGCTGCATCTCTGATCAGTCTTCTCCTTGTATGAGCTGAAAGTTTAGAGGGACGGCCAGGTCTTGGTAGATTTGCAGTGGTTTGATACTCCCATTTCAATATTATCACTTGCACAGTGCTCCTTGGGATGTTTAAAGCTTGGGAAATCTTTTTGTATCCAAATCCGTCTTTAAACTTCTTCACAACAGTATCTCGGACCTGCCTGGTGTGTTCCTTGTTCTTCATGATGCTCTCTGCGCTTTTAACGGACCTCTGAGACTATCACAGTGCAGGTGCATTTATACAGAGACTTGATTACACACAAGTGGATTGTATTTATCATCATTAGTCATTTAGGTCAACATTGGATCATTCAGAGATCCTCACTGAACTTCTGGAGAGAGTTGGCTGCACTGGAAGTAAAGGGGCTGAATAATTTTGCACACCCAATTTTTCAGTTTTTGATTTGTTAAAAAAGTTTGAAATATCCAATAAATGTCGTTCCACTTCATGATTGTGGCCCACTTGTTGTTGATTCTTCACAAAAAAATACAGTTTTAAATCTTTATGTTTGAAGCCTGAAATGTGGCAAAAGGTTGCAAAGTTCAAGGGGGCCGAATACTTCCGCAAGGCACTGTATATCCCTATTATGCATGGGAATTAAAATCACTTGGAGCTGATTTGCTGGTGTTTTTACAATCTTCTATGTCCAACAATAAAAATCCTATAAATTAAAAAAAAAAAATCAATTGTGGAACCCCACCTATTCATCTATTCACCGCCTATCTCACATTATGTCCACAGAGACCAACAGGAAATATCAAAGTCAGAGACCCTGAATGAACAGTCTACCCAGAGTCAGCTAACAGACCTCTCCTCCATATTCAAGGTATACTGAAATTGATATTACCATTGAACATCTAGACATATTGCAGATTGCACCTTATTCAAGGTTTTAACTTTATTCCTTTAATTCCAGTTGCTTGAGCAACATATCATCAGTTTTGTGAAAAGTGAGCTGAAGAGGTGGAAGAGGCTTCTGACTCCAGATTACCCAGAAAGCTTTGACAGTCAGGAGGAAGATCAGGAAGTGGTGGATGCTGAACATCAGGAGAGCAGTGCCAGATCGGAGACTCTTAATATCACACTGCACATCCTGAGGAACATGAACCAGAAGGAACTTGCTGATACACTTGAGAAATGTAAGAGCTCTGCCAAACACTCAATTGTTGATCACAGTCCTATATGTTTTTCATATCAATCATTATTTACAAATAGTATGTGATTTAATGATATCTTAAACATCCTTGCATTTCCATTCAGACGAGCGTCATGATAGGTGCCAACATAAGCTCAAATCCAACCTGAGAAAAAAGTGTGAGCGTGTCTTTGAAGGAATTGCTAAGCAGGGGAAACCTACAATCCTAAATAAGATCTACACAGAGCTCTACATCACAGAGGGCGGAAGTGGAGAAGTCAACAAAGAACATGAGGTGAGACGGATTGAGACAGCATCCAGGAGACCAGTAGAGCAAGAGATGCCAATCAAATGCAACGACATCTTCAAACCCTTACCTGGACAAGACAAACCTATCAGAACTGTGCTGACAAAGGGAGTCGCTGGCATTGGAAAAACGATCTCTGTGCAAAAGTTCATTCTGGACTGGGCTGAAGGAAAAGCAAATCAGGACACCCACTTCATGTTTCCTCTTACTTTCCGGGAGCTGAATTTGATGAAGGTAGAAAAACACAGTTTGATGGACCTCCTCAATCATTTTTTCATGGAGACAAAAGAATCAGGAATGTCTATCTCTGACAAGTACAATGCTTTGTTTGTCTTGGATGGTTTGGATGAGTGTCGACTCCCTCTCGACTTCCAGAACAATGAGAGCTGTTTTGATGTCACAGAGTCAACCTCAGTGGACGTGCTTCTAACAAACCTCATCAAGGGGAATCTGCTTCCATCTGCTCTCCTCTGGATAACCTCCCGACCAGCGGCAGCCAATCAGATCCCTCCTGAGTATGTGGACCAGGTGACAGAGGTACGAGGGTTCAATGACCCACAGAAGGAGGAGTACTTCAGGAAAAGAATCAGCGATGTGACCCTGGCCAACAAAATCATCACACACTTGAAGTCATCAAGGAGCCTCCACATCATGTGCCACATACCAGTGTTCTGTTGGATTTCAGCCACTGTTCTACAAAGATTGTTGGCTGGAGCAGAGAGTGGAGAGATCCCCAAAACTCTGTCAAAAATGTACATGCACTTCATAATGTTCCAGATAAAACAGAAGAATCTGAAATATCATGGCGACAATGTCATTGATCCCCACTGGGATAAAGAGATAATTCTGTCACTGGGAAAACTGGCATATGAGCAGCTGGAAACAGGCAACCTGATCTTCTATGAAGAGGACCTGACAGAGTGTGGCATTGATGTCAGAGAGGCATCTGTGTACTCTGGAGTGTGCACTGAGGTCTTCAGGGAGGAGTTTGGGCTGCATCAAGGGAAGGTTTATTGCTTTGTGCATCTGAGCATCCAGGAATGTCTTGCTGCTTTTTATAGGTTTCTTACTTTCAACGATGACTTCAACACAACAAAAAACAATCAGCAGTCCATCCCCAAGAATCTGAAGAGGCGAGTCAAAATAATGCCTGCTATTCACTTCTATCAGAATGCAGTGGATAAGGCACTACAGAGTGAGAATGGCCACCTGGATCTTTTCCTCCGCTTCCTTCTTGGCCTCTCGCTGCCATCAAATCAGACTATCTTTCGAGGCCTACTGAAATGGACAGGAGGTCGCTCAAAGATTGACACGGAAACAGTTGAGGTCAACAAGAAAACAATTGATTACATCAAGGAGAAGATCCAAGAGAATGCCTCTTCAGAGAAGTGCATCAATCTGTTTCACTGTCTAAATGAGATGAATGACCCAACCCTAGTGCAGGAGATTCAGAGCTACCTGAGCTCAGGAAATGTCTCAGGAGCCAAACTCTCACCTGCACATTGGTCAGCTCTGGCCTTTGTGTTGCTGACTTCAGCAGAGGAGCTGGGTGTATTTGACTTGAAGCAATATAGTGGATCAGATGAGGCTCTTATGAGGCTGCTGCCAGTGGTTAAGGCATCCAAAACAGCTCTGTAAGTACTGTCCCTGTGTAATGCAAGCAGACATAAGCCAATCATGCTCCTTCATTCAAATGAATCCTCTCTACCAACATTTCCCAGTTTCATGAGATAGCAAAGCTAGTGGGGATGAATGACTTTTATACTTTCTTACTCCAATTTTCTTCCAGGTTAAATAAGTGTAGCCTCTCAGTTATGTCCTGTGGAGCCCTTGCCTCAGCTCTCTGCTCAAGCTCCTCTAGTCTGATAAAGCTGGACCTGAGTGAGAATGACCTCCAGGATTCCGGAGTGGAGCTGCTCTCTACAGGCCTGGATAATCCGCTATGTAAACTGGAGACATTGAGGTAGGCTACTTTCCCTGAGAGATGTCTGGGCCTGTATTCACAAAACCTTTTATCATTAAGAATGATTGTTTAGTTTTTTGTGTGTGAAATCTAATTTGTTATTCAAAAGGAATCTAAACAAGTTAAGAGTTTTTTTTTTTCACTGGCCACTGTTGCCATGGAGGAATCAAATTAGTGTGGCATTGTATTGAGTGTAAAGAGTGAAGAGATTTTCTCTCTGCAGCCTGTCAGCCTGTGGAGTCACAGAGGAAGGCTGTGCTTCTCTGGCCTCAGCTCTGAGATCAAACCCCTCTCAGCTGAGAGAGCTGGATCTGAGCTACAATAACCCAGGAGACTCAGGAGTGAAGCTGCTCTGTACTGTCCTAGAGAATCCAAGTTGTAAACTGGAGACATTAAGGTGGGGTCATTTCTCTGTTACATTTATATATATATATATATATATATATAAATGTATGTGTGTGTATGTATGTATGTGTGTGTGTGTGTGTGTGTGTGTTATGTGTATATATATGACTTGGCCATAGGACTCTATAGTCTTCATGTTTCTAAATGACTCTGGGCCTGCATTCACAAAATCTCTTATCACTAAGAATTATTCTCTAAAGTTTTTTTTGTATGTGTGAAAATCTTACAATTATCATTATTTTGTCCTAAGTGTAATAATTCACCTGATAGTAAGTTCTGAAAACCATGAGACTTAATAAACCTGCAATAAGAGTATACAAAAGTAATCTATACAAATTAGGAGTCATCTTTACTGCCCTCAGTTGCCATGGAAGAATAAAACAAAGAACGTCATGTGTGTAGCATTGTATTGAGTGTTAAGAATTTAAAATATATTATTTCTCTGCAGCCTGTCAGCCTGTGGAGTCACAGAGGAAGGCTGTGCTTCTCTGGCCTCAGCTCTGAGATCAAACCCCTCTCAGCTGAGAGAGCTGGATCTGAGCTACAATAACCCAGGAGACTCAGGAGTGAAGCTCCTATATGCTGTACTGGAGGATCCACACTGTAAACTGGAGATACTGAGGTCAGTGTAAATTAAAAAAACATTGTTTTAATGCTGATCATATAGTCATTGATACTTTCAATAGATTACACGACACACTCTGATACATTGGGTTACTGTCATGGTCTAACATATTAAAATAATTTAGAATATTTAATAATTTGCTGTGGTAATTTCACAGATTTATACATCTCGGTTTACAGTGAGAGAGTGATTGATCTGTTGTCTCTGTGTAGGCTGTCAAACTGTGATTTCACAAACAAAGATTGTGCTTCTCCGACTTTAACTCTGAAGTCAAACCCTTCTCACCTGAGAGAGCTGGACCTGAGCTACAATAACCCAGGAGACTCAGGAATTAAGCTACTTTCTACTGTACTGGAGGATTCTCACTGTAAACTGAAGACACTGAGGTGAATACGGTCATAACAAACTAAACTAATGTTAATTGCTATACAACATTTTAACATTTTCATTTATATTTTTATCTTATTTGAATGAATATTATCTAAACCTGTTGTACTAGATACAGTATCATACTAAACAGATGTCATATAGAAATGTACCTAGTGCATAGATCATGTTCAATAAGCTGGTGTTTAGACCAGTACATGCCCCCCGCCAAGTACATGTCTGCCTCTTAATTTGTTCTGCGATGTGTTGAAATGGTCTAATAGACAAGCGGCTGTTTCTCTTACCGCAGGTTGTCAAACTGTAGAATCACAGAGAAAAGCTGTACTTTTCTGGCATCAGCTCTGAGATCTAACCCCTCACATTTGAGAGAGCTGGATTTGAGTGGGAATAACCCAGGAGACTCAGGAGTGAAGCTGCTCTCTACTGTACTGGAGAATCCACACTGTAAACTGCAGACATTGAGGTGAGTGTGGAATTTAGAGGACATTTTCCACTAACATTTCTTTCTCATTTTTTTTATATCCACTGTTTATTTGGTCTGAAAAAGTTACATTTGCATTTTTGTAGTTGTTAATTGAATAGCTTTGAATATTAAATTAGAAACTTATTTTATGTTGAAAAGTTTCGGACTGAAATATTATTTTCTCTCAAGGCTATCGTGCTGTAGAATCTCAGAGGATAGCTGTGCTTCTCTAGCTTCAGCTCTAAGGTCAAATCCTTCTCATCTGAGAGAGCTGGACCTGACTGACAATGAACCAGGAGACGCAGGAGTGATGCTGCTCTCGGCTGTACTGGAGGATCCACGCTGTAAACTGGAGACACTAAGGTGAGAATGGAGGTTTGGGGTCTGTACTTCCAAATACTTTACTCCAAGCTAAACCAAATTCACTTTAAACAATAATTTGACAGATTTCACCTGGGGATAACTGAATATGCTTAACTGAATATTTTCTTAACCAATATTTTATAATAATCATGACATTGGTCACACCTTTCACCATTTGAATATAAGTTCATATGTACTGTATGTATTGACGTAAACACAATGTTATGTTTTATAATGATAATGTTTGAACAGTCTCCCTTTGTAATGGAGCACATGTCAATGACACTGAAACAAATGACTCTTTTATTGTATCTCTTCAAGGTATAGCCAAGAATCCCGAAACAAAAGAGAATATGTTGGATTGAGTAGCGCGTTCCGTTTGCCAACAATACTTTGACGTAAGGCGCAAAAGTCAAGTGTTAGTTGTGCAAGCCAGTTCCTAAAAAAAATTGAACTTGTTAACCATGTTTTTACCATGTATAAAGCTGCCCATTTTAAACGTACATGCTCTAGCAATGTGAAATATATTATCAGAATAATGATTGAAGTGTTGGTAGAGTATAATCATATAATTTAACCTACCTTGTGTGTTTGTCTGAAGTGAATATGTATTGTGTGACTTAAAGTAGAAGTTGTTGAAGTGTGTGTTTATGATGTTATATGTCCATGGGAAATTCTGCATTTATGGTAGGAATGTGTTTTGGGGCTATCATGATGGAACATTCCTAGTTGAAGGGAGTTCCTGGAAAGTGTACTTAGGTGCTCAGTTGTCTTTTGCCTGGGGGACAGCAGGCTGGACAGGTAACAGGTTGGCTAGAGTTAGACCTTGGGGAGAGCAGGCTGGGCAGGTAACAGGTTGGCTAGAGTAGAGTTATACCTGGGAGAGAGCAGGCTGGACAGGTAACAGGTTGGCTAGAGTTAGACCTTGGGGAGAGCAGGCTGGGCAGGTAACAGGTTGGCTAGAGTAGAGTTATACCTGGGAGAGAGCAGGCTGGACAGGTAACAGGTTGGCTAGAGTAGAGTTATACCTGGGAGAGAGCAGGCTGCACAGGTAACAGGTTGGCTAGAGTAGAGTTATACCTGGGGGAGAGCAGGCTGGACAGGTAACAGGTTGGCTAGAGTAGAGTTATACCTGGGGGAGAGCAGGCTGGACAGGTAACAGGTTGGCTAGAGTAGAGTTTGACCTGGGGGAGAGCAGGCTGGACAGGTAACAGGTTGGCTAGAGTTACACCTGGGGAGAGCAGCCTGGACAGGTAACAGTTTGGCTAGAGTAGAGTTATACCTGGGAGAGAGCAGCCTGGACAGGTAACAGGTTGGCTAGAGTAGAGTTACACCTGGGGGAGATCAGGCTGGGAAGGTAACAGGTTGGCTAGAGTAGAGTTACACCTGGGGGAGAGCAGGCTGGACAGGTAACAGGTTGGCTAGAGTAGAGTTACACCTGGGGGAGATCAGGCTGGGAAGGTAACAGGTTGGCTAGAGTAGAGTTACACCTGGGGGAGATCAGGCTGGGAAGGTAACAGGTTGGCTAGAGTAGAGTTAGACCTGGGGGAGAGCAGGCTGGACAGGTAACAGGTTGGCTAGAGTAGAGTTAGACCTGGGGGAGAGCAGGCTGGACATGTAACAGGTTGGCTAGAGTAGTTACAGTTTTGTTGTAAGTATTAGAGTTCAAATAAAATAAAATTGTATTTGTCACATACACATGGTTAGCAGATGTTAATGCGAGTGTAGCGAAATGCTTGTGCTTCTAGTTCCGACAGTGCAGTAATAACCAACGAGTAATCTAGCTAACAATTCCAAAACTACTACCTTATACACACAAGTGTAAAGGGATAAAGAATATGTACATAAAGATATATGAATGAGTGATGGTACAGAGCGGCATAGGCAAGATGCAGTAGATGGTATCGAGTACAGTATATACATATGAGATGAGTATGTAAACAAAGTGGCATAGTTTAAAGTGGCTAGTGATACATGTATTACATAAAGATGCAGTAGATGATATAGAGTACAGTATATACGTATACATATGAGATAAATAATGTAGGGTATGTAAACATTATATTAAGTAGCATTGTTTAAAGTGGCTAGGGATATATTTTACATCAATTCCCATTATTAAAGTGGCTGGAGTTGAGTCAGTGTGTTGGCAGCAGCCACTCAATGTTAGTGGTGGCTGTTTAACAGTCTGATGGCCTTGAGATAGAAGCTGTTTTTCAGTCTCTCGGTCCCAGCTTTGATGCACCTGTACTGACCTCGCCTTCTGGATGATAGCGGGGTGAACAGGCAGTGGCTCGGGTGGTTGTTGTCCTTGATTATCTTTATGGCCTTCCTGTGACATCGGGTGGTGTAGGTGTCCTGGAGGGCAGGTAGTTTGCCCCCGGTGATGCGTTGTGCAGACCTCACTACCGTCTGGAGAGCCTTACGGTTGTGGGCGGAGCAGTTGCCGTACCAGGCGGTGATACAGCCCGACAGGATGCTCTCGATTGTGCATCTGTAGAAGTTTGTGAGTGCTTTTGGTGACAAGCCAAATTTCTTCAGCCTCCTGAGGTTGAAGAGGCACTGCTGCGCCTTCTTCACGATGCTGTCTGTGTGGGTGGACCAATTCAGTTTGTCTGTGATGTGTACACCGAGGAACTTAAAACTTACTACCCTCCACAACGTTTCCATCGATGTGGATAGGGGGGTGTTTCCTGAAGTCCACAATCATCTCCTTAGTTTTGTTGACGTTGAGTGTGAGGTTATTTTCCTGACACCACACTCCGAGGGCCCTCACCTCCTCCCTGTAGGCCGTCTTGTCGTTGTTGGTAATCAAGCCTACCACTGTTGTGTCGTCCGCAAACTTGATGATTGAGTTGGAGGCGTGCGTGGCCACGCAGTCGTGGGTGAACAGGGAGTACAGGAGAGGGCTCAGAACGCACCCTTGTGGGGCCCCAGTGTTGAGGATCAGCGGGGTGGAGATGTTATTACCTACCCTCACCACCTGGGGGCGGCCCGTCAGGAAGTCCAGTACCCAGTTGCACAGGGTGGGGTCGAGACCCAGGGTCTCGAGCTTGATGACGAGTTTGGAGGGTACTATGGTGTTAAATGCTGAGCTGTAGTCGATGAACAGCATTCTCACATAGGTTGCCAGAATAGTTTCTACTGAGAATACAGTAGTCTACTGTTTTCATTTTTTTTTTTTTACTTTTCTCTTATACTGCAGTCTATCATGGTGTGTTGTCAAAGAAGGCGGCTTTGGTTTTCTGGCTTTAGCTCTGATGTCAAACCCCTCACATCTGAGAGAGCTGGACTTGAGCAAAAACACCTTAGGAGACTCTGCAGTGATGAGGCTCTCTGCTGTACTGAAGGATCCACATTGTAAATTGGAGAGACTTAGGTAAATACTGTCACAACTCACGAAGTAAAACAATAATAATTGTTCCGGTGTTATGTTATATTAGGCTTTAGATGTTTTCAGTTGAGATATTTGGACATTTATTCCTACGTTATTTTTATGTGTAGTGAAGAAATCCCTCTTCCTTTGCAGGCTGTCACACTGTAGTGTCACACAGGAAGGCTGTACTTTTCTGGCTTCAGCTCTGAGGTCAAACCCCTCACACCTGAGAGAGCTGGATCTAGACTGGAATTCCGAAGTAAAATTAGGAGTGAAGGAGCTCTCTGTGGTGCTGGATGATCCACTCTGTCGGTTGGAAACACTGAGGTGTGGATATGATAAACAATATTTCCAGAACCACCTTGTTTTAGTTGCAGTTGTAGTGTTAATGATGAATAATATACACCATTTTAGCAGGTGCTTTATCCAAAGGGACTTACTGTACAGTGAGTGCATCAGGCTTGGGGTCAATTCCAGTATGTCAGTTTTACAGTGAGGTAAAGAAAAGCTTCTCTGTCTGCAGGCTGGTAGGTTGTAGTGTCACAGAGGAAGGCTTCTGTTCTCTGGCTTCAGCTCTAAAGTCAAACCCCTCACACCTGAGAGAGCTGGACCTGCGCCACAATTATGAAATGGCTTCATCAGGAGTGAGGCAGCTCTCTGCTGTACTGGAAGATCCACTCTGTAAATTGGAGATACTGAGGTAAAATGTGACATATTGACCATATTGTTCCTTAGATGGTACTGTAAACATCTGTTACTAGTACTATCATATTAGATCATTTATTTGAGAAACACATGCAGCTATGTAGGACATACTGTACAACACCACAACTATTACACTTGTTCTCTGCTTTTACTGGTACATGTTATCATTTTTTTACATTATCATTCTGCTGAAGGACCAACATGTAAAAGTATACAGTGGGGAGAACAAGTATTTGATACACTGCCGATTCTGCAGGTTTTCCTACTTACAAAGCATGTAGAGGTCTGTAATTTTTATCATAGTTAGACTTCAACTGTGAGAGACGGAATCTAAAACAAAAATTCAGAAAATCACATTGTATGATTTTTAAGTAATTAATTTGCATTTTATTGCATGACATAAGTATTTGATACATCAGAAAAGCAGAACTTAATATTTGGTACAGAAACCTTTGTTTGTAATTACAGAGATCATACGTTTCCTGTAGTTCTTGGAGCCACTACTTAGTTGCCTTGGCTGTGTGCTTCGGGTCGTTGTCATGCTGGAAGACCCAGCCACGACCCATCTTCAATGCTCTTACTGAGGGAAGGTTGTTGGCCAAGATCTCGCGATACATGGCCCCATCCATCCTCCCCTCAATACGGTGCAGTTGTCCTGTCCCCTTTGATCATTGATGCCCCACGAGGTGAGATCTTGCATGGAGCCCCAGACCGAGGGTGATTGACCGTCATCTTGAACTTCTTCCATTTTCTAATAATTGCGCCAACAGTTGTTGCCTTCTCACCAAGCTGCTTGCCTATTGTCCTGTGGACAGGTGTCTTTTATACAAGTAATGAGTTCAAACAGGTGCAGTTAATACAGGTAATGAGTGGAGAACAGGAGGGCTTCTTAAAGAAAACTAACAGGTCTGTGAGAGCCGGAATTCTTACTGGTTGGTAGGTGATCAAATACTTATGTCATGCAATAAAATGCAAATTAATTACTTAAAAATCATACAATGTGATTTTCTGGATTTTTGCTTTAAATTCCGTCTCTCACAGTTGAAGTGTACCTATGATAAAAATTACAGACCTCTACATGCTTTGTAAGTAGGAAAACCTGTAAAATCAGCAGTGTATCAAATACTTGTTCTCCCCACTGTATGTAGCAGTAAGAGTGGAGTGAGTACAAGCGTAATAGTTGTGGCATTGTATGTATTATGTTACTGTATATTACTGTAGTAGTGAATGAAGAGCTTCTCTCTTTGTCTGCAGACTCTGTCTCCATCACTCTGATTATCAAGGGGAAGGCTTTTCTAATCTGGCCTCAGCGCTGAGGTCAAACCCCTCACACCTGAGGGAGCTGAATGTGGCTGGTTACTCACAAGACTCTAGACTGAAGCTGTTCTCTGCTGCACTGAAGGATCCACGCTGTAAACTGGAGAAACTGATGTGAGGTGATAAGTTATCTTAATGATTGGTAGTAGCACACTATTTTGACAATTTGAAACACAACCAAGGCCCGTCTCACATCTTAGAAATTAAAGTCAACACAATGTTCTATTTTCCAGATATTGTCAGAATAACTGCACTCTTAGAAAAAAGGATTCTTTGGCTGTCCCCATCGGAGAACCCTATTTTGTTCCAGGAAGAAACGGGGTTCTACACGGAACCCCAAACATTTCTACTTTGAACCAAAGGGGTTCTACCTGGAACCAAGGGTTATTTAAAGGGTTCTCCTATGGGGACAGCTGAAGAACCCTTTTATGATAGCACCTTTTCTTCTAAGAGTGTAGTATTATATCCCATAAATGAATAATGCAGATCAATGTAAACAGAATGAATTAAGATATAATCTTTCTCTATCTGCAGCTGTAGTGTCCCAGAGCAAGACTTCGCTTCTCTGGGTTCAGCTCTTAGATCAAACCCTTCACACCTGAGAGAACTGGACCTGCAATTCTCAGAAGACTCAAATTTGAAGCCTCTCTTCTCTGTACTAAATAATCCACTCTTTAAACTGGAGAAACTAAGGTGAGTGTATGGCAATAACTCAAGATACAAAATTGAAATTATAGATAATGTGACTCACTGAATTAAACATACTAATTACTCTCATCATCCTAAATGGACTCAACAAGAAACCTATATGGTTTAGTTAATTCAAGTTTGTATTGTTATGTTGTACAGCTACTGAGGAATAATCTACAGAGTGAACAATACACATAACTGAACCATATGGGTTTTATGTTGAGTCCCTGGTCGTGTTACCAAATAACCATTAGTTGATAACTATTAAGATATTAGCATCTGAAGAGTATATTTCCAAAATGTTATATCCACCAATTTTTTTAAAGAATTCTGTGTTTTTTCTCCAGCAATATGGGTGCGAAGGGATCACTAAGAGGTTAAAGTGTGTAAAATATTAATGTTCTCAGATTTATTTTTATTATAAATTTGAGGTGTATATTCAAATATTTGTTGGGGAGGGTAAATATATGTGGTTGTCTCTCAAACGCTATATATTGTTTAGCTGGAATGGAATCTTCATACCCTGTATATGTGACTGTGATATGTGGTTGTCTCACCTAGCTACCGTATCTTAAGATGAATACACTAATTGTAAGTCGCTCTGGATAAGAGCATTTGCTAAATGTCCAATGTAAATATTTTACATACAGAACTCATGTTACTGTATTAATTCATGTTTTAAAATGTTGATGTCACAAATGTGTACAGTTCTTTCTAAAAAAATCTAGTTATGTTAAATTTGACTGTAAAACCTAGCAGTGCTACTTATTTCTCTGAGAGTGAGGCGCATATATTGTGTTTTGCAAATAAACATGGTTTTGTCTCTCTGAAATGTAACCAAGTGATTTCAAACAAATAATTGTAATTGAACAAGCCCATGCAGTGATTAGATATGAAAAGAGATGTGTGTTATTTCACTAAGTTCTTTAAACAATAAAAGCTATTTACCATTTCTGAAAATGGATATACATTCAGTAGGTAGACCACCCCATTCACGAAAATGGTTCACTCCTACAGACAGAGTCAGGTGGCCATGGTTTGTTATATAAAACAGGTATCGAGGCATTCAGTTAGTGTTCAGTTGAACGTTTGAATAGGCAAAATGATTAACCTAAGCAACTTTGAGCATGGTATGATCGTCATGATCTCAGAAACTCGGTTTTTCACGCACTGCAACAAACAAAAAACATCCAGTCAGCGGCAGTCCTGTGAGCGAAAGCAACTCGTTGATGAGAGGTCAAAGGAGAATGGCAAGAATTGTGCAAGCTAACAGGCAAGCCACAAACTGGCAAATAACGGAGCAGTACAACAGTGGTGTGCAGAACGGCATCTCAGAACGCACAACTCATTGGTCTTTGTCACGGATGGGCTATTACAGCAGACGACCACACCGGGTTCCACTCCTATCAGCTAAAACGTGGGAAAACATTGCCTTGTCTGACGAATCACGGTTCCTGTTGCATCATGCTGATGGCAGAGTTAGGATTTGGCATAAGCAGCATGAATCAATGGCCCCATCCTGTCTGATGTCAATGGTTCAGGCTGGTGGCAGGGGTGTAATGGTGTGGGGAATGTTTGCCTGGCACACATTAGGTCCCCTGATACCAATTGAGCAACTTTTCCATGCCCAGAAGAATGTAGGCTGTTCTCTAGGCGTAGGGGGGTCTGACCCGGTACTAGATGGACCAGACCTAATAAACTGTCCACTAAGTATATAGCATTTTGGAAAGAAACTCATCTGTATTTAAAACAAATATTACCTGATTAGTAATATGTGATCGGTGTCAGTTAACAGGTTTTCTCCTGTATCTACAGGCTATCAGGATGTGACGTTGAAGAGAAAGGCTGTGCTTTGTTCTCAGCTCTGAGGTCAATCCCCGTTTCCCACCTGAGAGAGCTGGACCTCAGCAACAATAAACCAGGAGACTCAGGAGTGATCCAGCTCTCTGCTCTACTGGATGATCCACGCTGTAAACTGGCAAAGCTGAAGTGAGCAGGGAAACTAATTGTAAACATTTCCGTTTTGAATATTGTCTAAAATATATTTTTTCCAATAGATAACATACTTTACATAAAGATATTTTGCACAAAATATTTTTTATGTAAAAGCCTCTTGATATTTTACTATCAGTGTAAAATACGTTGTTGATCACTGCCTGCTCATGCCACACCCACCTTAATCAATGACTCAGGCTGATGGATATCATACCATCTCTTTATATCTGCAGACTGTCAGACTGTGGTCTTACAGAGGAAGGATCTACATCTTTGGCTTCAGCTCTGAGGTCAAACCCCTCCTACCTGAGAGAGCTGGACCTCAGCCAGAATACACCAATAGACTCAGGAATGAAGCTGCTCTCTGCTGTACTAGAGGATCCACGCTGCAAACTGGAGAAATTAAGGTGACTGTTAAGATGACTAGATATAAACCTTTGATCCAGTTTCTCTACAGCAAACATTATTGTTGGTGATTTTTATAGACTGACTTGTGCACTGAATTAAGCATTACAACTGAATACTGTTCTTCACAGTGCATTACATGTGAATAGAATAATTACAAAGTTGATAGTCATTATTAATGTATGTAACCAAGATCATATGAATTGAAATAACCTTAAAGTTCTGATATACTACATCATTGTAATCATACCGTGTTGATATACCATTAATTCTCTCCACACAGCTTGTATAACTGTCGAATTAAGGAGGAAGGTTGTGTTGCTTTGGCTTCAGCTCTGAGGTCAAACCCCTCACACCTGAGAGAGCTGAACCTCAGCTGCAATAACCCAGGAGTCTCAGGAGTGAAGCTGCTCTCTGCTGTACTGAAGCATCCACTCTGTCAGCTGGAGATACTGAAGTGAATATTTTCAACTAAACATCAATAATGTGCATCTGTCTAATGAAGTGCTATTGCCACCTGTTGAACTTTCACACAAATACAACTGTATAACTATATCAAGCTTTTCTGTATACATCAGCTTGTTATCAATATGAACATAGTCTGAGCATGTTGTGAGTCATGCAGTATATTTTGTACAGCAGATGAATCACTAATCTACATTCATTACCTCACTAAAGATAATACATACATTATCTGAGTCACTGAATATCATGCCTTGTGTGTTTTAAATGATACTTGCAGTTGTATCTCTAGAAATGTACTGTCGCAACTAAACATGAATCTACTTAATGAAGTGAATCACACACAGCCCCCCCCTTACGAAAAGAGATTGCAGTATAACCGCAGTATGCTACATCCAAAATCAGTTATTTTTTGACTGCAGTAATTGTGCAGTGTAATTGTGCAGTGTAACTGCACTGCTACTGCAGTTTCAAAACTACAATATTTTCTGTAAGGGCCATATCAGGCTTATGTATGCATCAGCCTGTTATCAACAGTATGGTTATGAACATTAGTCACAGTCATGCTTTGTGTTCTAAATGAATGGTTCTGCACATCTCTAGGAATGTAAAACAACCTGGTGTTTTGACATAAGCAATGCTTAACAACACGCATCATATTTTCTGCATACTCTGACTATTCTCCACCCATGATAAACAAATCTCCAACTGCATAGAGTTGTGATAGTGAGGTGCTTCTCTCTTCTCCTCTGCAGGCTTTGGCACTGTGCAATCACAGAGGAAGGCTTTGCTTCTCTGGCTTCAGCTGTGAAGTCAACCCCCTCACGCATGTGGCAGCTGGATCTGAATGGGAACGATCCAGGAGACTCAGGAGTGAAATTGTTCTCAGCTGTACTGAAGGATCCACAATGTAGACTGCCCAAACTGATGTAATGAATTAATCAACCACAACAAAAAATCCATTCATTTTTGGGGTTTAAATAAAACATGCTGGAGCCCATCTCCCGTTGTTGTAGTGTGAGGCAGTTTGATGTACAAGTACACCCCCCGGACAGGGCGTTAGGCTATTGCAGGGCCTTACCCCCAATTTATCTCCTTAATGCTGAGTGCCAAGCCTCCGATCTCACGGTGGACACGAACCAGCTGTTTACAACTACATAAAATCCTTAATGTATAAAACATAGCATTTTAAGATAAAATGATTCAAGAACCCTCAACATGACATTTTCCTCCTACAAAATTATGAAATACGATATTTAAGTGTCAATTGGCTCAGTATGTTGGAAAAGGGTTGACTTTTTTGCAGTTGTCATTTTCAAATCCCTCAACCCCCAAAAATGTATTAACTAGCCTAGTAAAAAAGGTATGTCAAAGACCATTTCTTTTTCTCTCTGCAGAGTGACTGGCTTGGAAGTACGACCCAGGAGCCTCAGCAGTGATCAAATGAACCTTCTGGAATCGACATGACTGAAATCCCCTTGAGTTCAAATATACATTTCTGATGTATTGTGAAACGTGTGAAATGTTTAGTATACTTGTGCAGATACTTTGTTCAAATGTAGAACTATTAGGCCTACTTATGTCCCTAGAGCTTGTGTTTGAGTTCCCTAAATTAAGTACATTTTAATATCCAGCCACCATTGACCCAGAAGAAAACAGTTGAAGCAAAGACCTTCATCTTTATTTACTCATCATGTAGCAGCAGAATGAGAAATATACACCACAAAAATACATTTATGTATGACAAAACAGAGGGTAACGTCTGACGCATTGCCTGAATAGATACTGAAACTGATAAATGCTTATCACTTCTCCTTTTGATCTCATGTCAAGCTCTTCACAGCAACAGTAATACTGACAAGCACACACCAACAAGAGCTTTCTGCAACATCTAATCAGAACAATCACCTTTTTCCATCTCACAACTATGAATCTCAACAGTCCTGAAATTAGGATAGAAACAAACATGTATAGTTTGTGTTAAGCTGCACAGCAGTTCATGAGTGAAGGTGATCACATTTGTAGTATTGCAACCAGGGATGGATGACATTAAATCACACTGCATTGGTTAAGGTGGTCATGGAACTAAAAGCAGATCACTGACACTAGACATAGAACATTAGACAAGGGAGATGTGCAGTCTTGACTCACGACACAAAGGGAATCTGGTAAACATACTACACTGATGGTTTTTCAAGGCACACAGAACTTCACAACTGATCCCCCCTATCTCACATTTCAACATGAGATAATGACAACTGATTTGTGGATGGAGACCATGTGTGTGCTATTTTCAGATGAATGTGATGAATTCAAACAGTTAAGCAATAGATACATCAAAGTGAGTGTGACAGTAGGTCTTGGAACATGAAACAAGACATTAGAACCACAAAATAATGTATTTCCACACGTCCAACATACCAAAGGGTCAATATTAGGATACCTCAAATATTTTCTCTAAAAACAGAATTGGTCCGGTACTAACAGATTTCTCACTGAAGGAAAAGCTACATTCATTACAGAGAGGAGATACTCAAGAGGTTGGCTTCATCTATTTGTATGGCATTACTATGCCACATTATGTGCTCTTGAAAATCCCCCATTGAAATAGAATGGAGGCTTGAACATCAGTATTTAGAGATGTGATCATCTGTTGTGTTTAGGACAAACTGACATTTTGGATAGGTGAAACCAATTGTGTTCAAAATAGTATACATTATCTGTGAGAATAAATAACTTCTATGCTGGAACGGTGTCCATTTCAAAATGTATGATTAGCTTAGAATGAGTTTACTACTGTTGGCCCGTGTTGTACATGAAGACATCTGGTAGTATACACACCTAACTGTACACTGGAGTTCATCCAACAGTTTAACAATGATATACTGTACATCAGAACATCATGTAATCTGGCTCATGGGTGAAAACATCTGTATATGGAGTAGATACTTTCTCAGGACAGAATGAGAAAATATGAAATGTCAAATGCCTACATGAGCATATAGGGATCTGAGCAACAACTGAAAAGTTGTCATTCCATCTGTTTATGTCAATATGTCAAAACAGACTACTGCTTATTGGATATGGAATAGCAGTATCACCTTTAATCTAAAGCAGGGTAGAGCAACATGGGTTCAAATGCATATTCATTTGCATGGAAATGACAGAAGAGGCAAAACTGTTGGGAGAGTACCTTACAAATGTCATTTTAAAATATTTGTACAAAAACACTTAATATCCATGAAAGCTGCATTATTTAAAATTAGTTAAAAAAATGAGTAAACAGAGTAAATGAGTTAACAAACATTAGGATGTTTTGAAAAGAACATTTGTTTTCAGTAAGTCCAGATACACACGCCTCACGCTGCCTGCTCACAGCCATCGCTATAGAAACACAAGACTGAACCACAAGATTAATATCAGTTCTGTTGATATGAGTAGAAAATATTAGTATAAACATCGCATTAGAAGTGTCCATCACATCTGCACATAGCACCATAGATAACATGAGAATGGCTCTCTCCATGGCTGTGTTTAGATAGGCAGACCAATTGACATTTTCTTCACTAATTGGTCTTTTGACCAATCAGATCAGCACTGAAAAAGATCTGTCAAAATACCAATTAGTGGAAAAAGATCAGAATTGAGTGGCCCGTCTAAACAGCCAAAGTAAGAGATTTTAAGCGCATGTTCCAATGCCCATACAGGCATAGCATACCAATAGAGTACTTTGGCTGTGGAAGTCCATAGGAAATGGTATGCTAGTGTGGATATTGGAACAGCCTTTGTGTTGCTGTGAGTCCCTAGTGACGTTGCATGGGAGAGGTACTGCGTGTCTATTTCGCACAGCTCTGCCCTGAACACTGGCAGTACTAGTTCAACATCTGTCAGTACATGAACCAGAAACCAACTAAAAACTACAACCACACACAAGACAAGGTAAAACACAGTCTGTTAAATTACGCAGATTGTTACAGTACACAGTAAATTGTTGGCTACAGATAGCAATATGCTGTAAATCTTTTAGAAAAATGACACACCCACTCATGTATGTGTACACACAATGTATTGACTTAAATTATAAATGTTTTGTGGGGGTGTAGGCAGAGATATGCAAGCCTACGAACAGGAGCTAGTTACACACAGACATCAAAACGAAGACTGTATGCTCACTATGGGAAATCCGACTGAATTGACAGACAGACACTGGCTGGATCACTTGATATAAATAGGCTTCAGATGAATTCAACACTAAGACAAAAACATCTTTAGAAAAATCTCAAAAAATATGGTGAAAATGTATAAATGCATGGACAATGTGTTAAAATGTATAAATGCATGGACAATGTGTTAAAATGTATAAATGCATGGACAATGTGTTAAAATGTATAAATGCATGGACAATGTGTTAAAATGTATAAATGCATGGACAATGTGTTAAAATGTATAAATGCATGGACAATGTGTTAAAATGTATAAATGCATGGACAATGTGTTAAAATGTATAAATGCATGGACAATGTGTTAAAATGTATAAATGCATGGACAATGTGTTAAAATGTATAAATGCATGGACAATGTGTTAAAATGTATAAATGCATGGACAATGTGTTAAAATGTATAAATGCATGGACAATGTGTTAAAATGTATACTGTGACAAAAATCATTACAATGGTTATTTAAATGGAGGTCAACAAGTACATGTGCTCTAACCCCAGAGCCTCTGGATGGATATAAGGATTGGCTGGTCACACAAGACAGTTTATAAAGTGCTTAATGTTTATAACACCACACAACGCTTCACTTTCCCCAGTAGAAAGCATCCTTCCTTTCACAATATACTGGAAATGCTTCCAAATCAAATTCTAAAATTCCCCCACAAACACAAGTTGCAGAACATACGCAAACTAAGCATTTACAATGGAGAAAGCCTGTGTGTACTAATACACAACTAAACGCAGACTATGGGAATTGCCAAAAGAAGAGATATGAGATATGTTGGACAGATACACTGACTGTTGTATGATCTGACTGAAGCTGTGCTGTACACAAGAACACAGCAAGATGCCTTCATCTGGCTGCCCTTCTCTTTCACTCTCTCGCTTTTAAATCTCACAATCTATCCACCATCTGTCTTTCTCTTTTGCTCCAGCTTTCTGTATCCCCCCCCCATGTTAGGCCATCAATAACACAGTATGAAATAGAAGAACCACTGCATGTGAGACTGATGGATACAGAAGTTAATGTCCTCTGATCCAGCAAGAGGAGTAGTCACTCAACCAATCCATCATAACGCCGTCTGCCCGGCCGTCTGTCTATCAATGCATGTACAGACACTCATCAAAATATGAGCTAGGGGTACACAAGCACGTCTGATAAAATCTTTAAAATGTCTTCATTACTTCATGTTCTTAGGGGGTTCATAGCATGGCCAGACATCTCTACCCCCATTCTCCATATCTGTGTTGCTTGGAGGGGTTGTATTGTAAGCAGCAGACACAACCTGGCCCAGTCTGCGGTTCAAAGAGTGGGCAGAAGTCACTAGAACCCCCATCAGTGTATCGGTGGTCCCAGTAAAGATCACTGCTCCTGTAGGCTCTCCAGCAGGTCCTCTATCTTCTCCATGTTCTGGGAGGCGTTCATGGGGGTCTGGAGGTTGGTCTGCATGGGGGTCTGGAGGTTGGTCTGCATGGGGGTCTGGAGGTTGGTCTGCATGGGGGTTGTTTCTATGGTAGTCTGTATGTTGGTCTGCATTGGGGTCTGTAGGTTGGCCTGCAAGGCATTTTCTAAGCTACTCATGGCGTTTTGTAGACCAGTCTGCATAGGTGTCTGAAGATTAGTCTGCATGGGTGTGGCGGTCTGGGCCATGTTTGGGTCTATGAGAGGCTGGATGTGGCTGGCCTGCAAAGGGTTGTGGTTCTGGGGCTGGCTCTGGGCAGACATTGTAGAACCAGAGGACGTCATCAGCTGGGAGGAATCTGAGGAGAAAGAAGGATGTCACACAAAGACTCTTAAAATGTATCAATTGGGGTATTATATATCAAGTAAGTAAATATTCCTCTACTATTGTCCATGCGGAGTACTGATCCTGTCAGGTAAAGCAGTCTCACCGTTCTGGAGGCCAAACACAAACAGGTTGGGTTGTCCTACTGGCTGGCCAACGTTCCCGCTCACTCCCGTCTGGAACAGCTGCTCTGGGGGTCTCTTACCAGGGGAGGATGTGGTACTTTGCAGTCCCACAACCCCCAACCCACTCTGCATTACAAAGATAGTTTCCCCTGCTGCAGCCTGGTTTCCTAGTTCCTGTGTAGCCATGCTGCCCTGCAGACCAGAAAGAGAACCCTGTGGCAGGAACAGCTCCACCTGCTGGCTGGGAGGGCCATTAACTGAGCTGGAGCCCACCTGCATAGGTTGCTGCCCCTGGAACAGACCCTGCGGAGGGGTATTTCTGGAGGCAGGGGTCCCCCCTACAGAGGAGCTCTGGTCCTGGAATAACATGGGCTCCACTGGGTCCGTCTGGGCTACCTCAACCCTGACCCCCACCATGGTGGGCTGGGAGAACAAGAGGGAAGCAGGGGTGTCCTGGGGGCAAGGGTTGCTGTTGTTGCCCATGGAGGGGCCCTGGGACTGGGTACTAAAGAGGAGGGCTGGGGGCAGAGCCTGGGGTTTGAGGGAGGCGGTGCAGAGGAGGAGGCCGGTGGGCTGGGGCTGAGGGTGCTGGCTGGGGGGCAGAGTGCTAGTCTGGAACAAGGAGCTCTGCTGAGCCATGGGAATCTGCTGGGTTTGCTGTAGTTGTGTCTGCTGAAGGGACTGTTGATGGTCCATGGGGGTGCTCTGCTGCTGCTGGGCCTGGAACATTGACATTGTCTGGGGCTCACAGGCTGATGTCTCCATGGAGGACAGGAACGCTAGCTGCTGTTGACTACCCTGGTTAGAGAGGGTGTTGGGAGAAAGGAACAGTGTGGACCCTGTGGCCTGCTGCTCCTGACTGAGGCTACCACTGGTCAGCACAGTCAGAGTGTTCTGCAGCAGGGCTGCCTGGTGCTGGGGGCTGGAGGTCTCTGACAGAGGCCTGGGGGACTGGAAGAGCTGCTGGGGAGGAGAGGAGTGGGATGGGGGCTCCTGGGGGAAGCTGGAGGTCTGGATGGTGAGCAGCTCCCCAGCCTGCTGGAGGAGAGACACAGGCTGCTGCTGGGGCTGAGATGAGGAGTGGATCTGGGGCTGGAGGAACTCAGTCTGGAGCTGCTGTTGTAACTGTTGCTGATGTAGCTGGTGCTGTTGCAGGTTGCCTAGTGCTTGGTTTTGATGTTGTAGGTTGTCCAGTACTTGTTGCTGCTGCTGAAGTTGTTGATGATCATGTAGCTGTATGTTGCCAAGTACCTGCTGCTGCTGTTGAAACTGTTGATGTTGTTGTAGGTTACCCAGTATCTGTTGCTGCAGTTGTTGATCCTGTGGCTGTAATAATAATTGCTGTTGTAGCTGTATGTTGCCAAGGACTTGCTGTTGATGTAACTGCTGCTGCTGTTGATGCATGTTGCCAAGGATCTGCTGTTGTTGCTGTTGTATCTGTAGGTGTTGTGTGGCCAGAGAGCCCTCAGCTCCCCCCAGTCTCAGGCTGTTCATGGTGTCCTGTACGTGTTGCTGCAGTGAGTCAGTGGAGGGTGTGGGGCTGTACAACACTGAGTTGAGCTGCTGTTGAGCCACTGCTGCCTCCATAACCTGTTGTACCAGGTCGCTTCCCCCTGCCTGGAGTTCCCTTACTGCCCTCTCCAGCTGTGCCACCCCGTCCTGGGGGAACAGGGGGAGCTGGGACTGGGGTGCCATCTGAGACATGCCCACTACCACCACCTCACTGCTGGGGTTGGAGGAATCTTGAGGCAGGCTCTCCTGGGGGTCCCGGAGAAACTGCTGGGGTACCTCTGGGGGGACAGGGGGGAGGGTGGTGTTGTCGCTGGAGACAGGGAAGGAGGTGGTGGGGGCGATGTCCTGCTTCTGGATGGTGCAGAGGGGCTCCAGGGAGGGGAAGACTTGGGACTGGGGGAAGTCAACCTCCCCAGGCTGGAGAGGCATGGGGCTGGGGAAGGACTCAGTGCTAGGCGGGGTGCTGGAGCTCAGCTCCAGGGTTTGCTGGACCGAGACGAGGGTGTCAGATGACGGCTAAAGGAAGGAGACAAAAAGAGAGGAATTAAATATTTTCTAGAATCTACACACTTCCCTACAATTTGCCCAATGACTCTGGATCCCAATGTCTTCTTTTATTGATACAACTGAAGAGTGACGTCCCAGCCAAACCACCTGATCTAAATGTACAATCAAGGATCCTGGGATAAACATAACCGGTATATTTCTCCTACCTTGAAGAGTGCTGTGGATGGAGTATTGCTGGAGACCTCCATAGGGGTGACCTCCTGTCGTTTGACCAGTTCACCAGCAGACTGGGCAGGGTCAGAGGCCAGAGACTTGATCTGGTCCTGGAAGGTGCAGGCCTTAGCCAGAGAAGACCCCTCTGTCTTCACAGACATGTCCAAGGAGTGCTCTGGTGTGGGACAGAACAAAAAAGCAGGTTGACCAAGAGAGAGAAACACACGCCTTGTATACCATAGAGGGAGCCTTAGTGAACCCTTCATCACTCCTTTCTTAGCAGGGCACACCTGAGTCTGGGGTATATGTGAAGGGCTGTACGTCATGTGACCTCCCGGCATTGGTCATGATGTAGACGCCCACAGAGACAGGAGAGGAGACAGACAGGTTGTGGTAGGGAGGAACCTTCACTATCACATGATTCTAGAGGAAACAACATCATCATTAGGACAAAGTCAGCTCATGAGCCATATGCATCTCTCATGCTATGATATCAATGGGCTACCTGATGGAACAGCTCCATGTCAATCTCTGCCTCGGCCTGCCACAAGTTATCATCTGGAAACGAATCAATGTTTTATCAATATATAGAGAGATTTTTAAAGCCACTCAATGAGGAGACATCACAGAAAGGGATATGAGGAAAGGGAAAAGAGGACAGGAAAGAAAGGAAGAAGACAGGCAGGTTAGTGCTGGCACCTGCTGGGTTCTCCTGGAATATGACCTTGGTTCCTTTGAGGAAGTTCTTCCCTATGATGAAGAGCTCCTCTCCTCCTCTCACTGAACAGCTGTGGAGACTCTTCTTCAGGATCTCTGGCACCCCCGCTGGCTGGGCTGGGGAAGGACACAGCAGAGTATGAATAATTGCGGTCCACAAAATCCTACTATTGGAGCTACGTGTTGTGCCAGCTTTTGTTCCAGCCCGACATGAACGCACTGCATTGAATGAACATCAAACAAGCACATATACATCCAAATTTACTTTAAAGTCTGGATACCCAGTAGTTATTTGTGTTTGTATGAATACGGTGGTAGTTGACTCACTGCAGAGGATGGGTGAGGAGGTGGTCTGCAGGGTAAGGACAGACCCATCAGCATGCGGGATGTTGACTCTAAAGGCCAGCCTGGCCCGGGTGCTCTTCTTCTTGGACCCGGCAACCCCAATACGAGCCTCCACGTCCGCGTTACGCAGCTTCAGGATCCCCACACAGTCAACCCTGTCAAGATTCAATGTTACAAAATGTTCAGATGGTGAAACAAACACACAGTAACACGCTGATATTTCAACAACGCATCAATTAATGAGTCCCTTACGCCAGTGACATGGCGTTGCTGGGCTCCAGGGGGACCTCTATGACAGTGGTTCCCTCGATGTCCACTTCTTTGCAGGCTTTGGTATTTCGGCCTGTCACCCTGCAGGCCTGGTAGAACCCATGAGGCTTCACTCTGCCTGTGTCACTGGCCACAAACACCTGCAGCACCACCGGCTCACTGACACCCTCCAACTGGAGAGAGAAGTTGGTGAGTAGAGTTGAGAGTGCAACACAGCTTAACAGACAAAATCAACCTAATGGCTAATATAGTTTATTTAAAATGGTTGGAAAAAGAAAGCGTCTCACCTTGACTGTGGGGAAGCCCTGTTGGGTGCGGTCTTTGACAGAGCCGCGGCTGCCCTCAGTCAGGTAGCGTGCCCGGTGCTGGGTCTCTGGCTGCAACAGGATCTTCAGCTCCTTACCCTCACTCTTCTGGGGGTACTGACCTGACAGAAGACATCCCTTCAGCAGGCACCCAGCCTCCAGAGAACTGGAGAACACGCAACACAAATAAATTCATTAAGCCCTAATCTATGGATTTTACATGACTGGGAACATAGATATATCTGTTGGTCACAGATACCTTAAAAAAAACACAAGTAGGGGCGTGGATCCGAAAACACGTCTGTATCTTCGTGTGACCACCATTTGTCTCATGCAGCGCGACATCTCCTTCGGAATAGAGTTGATCAGGCTGTTGATTGTAGCCTTTGGAATGTTATCCCACTCTTCTAATGGAGCTGTGCATTATCATGCTGAAACATGGTGATGGAGGTATCTCTGTGCATTCAAATTGCCATCAATAAAATGAAATTATTTTGGTTGTCCGTAACTTATGCCTGCCCAAACCATAACCCCACCACGGGGCTCACCCACACAACACAATACACTGTCTGCCATCTGCCCGGTACAGTTGAAACCGTGATTTATCTGTGAAGAGCAAACTTCTCCAGCGTGCCAGTAGCCACCGAAGGTGAGCATTTGCCCACGGAAGTCGGTTACGATACCGAACTGCAGTCAGGTCAAGACCCTGGTGAGGACGACGAGTACTCAAATGAGCTTCCCTGAGGTGGTTTCTGACAGTTTGTGCAAACCCACAGTTACATCAGCTCTACGGGTGGCTGGTCTCAGACGATCCCGCAGGTGAAGAAGCCGGATGTGGAGGTCCTGGGCTGGTGTGGTTACATATGGTCTGCGGTTGTGAAGCTGGATGGACATACTGTCAAATTCTCTAAAATGATGTTGGAGGCCACCTATGGTAGAGTAATTAACATAAAATGATCTGGCAACAGCTTTGGTGGACATTCCTGCAGTCAGCATACCAATTGCAAGCTCCCTCAAAATTTGAGACAACTGTGTCGTGACAAAACATTACATTTTAGAGTGGCCTTTTATTCTCCCCAGCACAAGGTGCACCTGTGTAATGATCATGCTGTTTAATCAGCTTCTTGACACTGTCAGGTGGATGGATTATCTTGGCAAAGGAGAAATGCTCACGAACAGGGGTGTAAACAATTTTTTTTTGAGAAACACGCTTTTTGTGCATATGGAACATTTCTGGGATCAGCTTTTTTATTTTTTCATGGGACCAACACGTTACATTTATATTTTTGTTCAGTCCAAAATAAATAAAAAGTGCCCCTTTTTTCTCCCCAAAATTCCATGGTATCCAATTGGTAGTTACAGTCTTGTCCCATTGCTGAAACTACCGTACGGACTCGGGAGAGGCGAAGGTCGAGAGCCGTCTGTCCTCCCAAACACAACTCAGGAGTCGCTAGAGCGCGATGGGACAAGGACATCCCTGACGGGATTCTGGGGATGAGCATGTGCATCTTCAATATGTACCCATTGTCCCTCTTTAGTGCATTTAACAATATGTCACAAGTAAAGCGAGTTGGGTAGCGAGTTGACACAATTCCAAGACTGGTACACACCTCCAGGCTGGGTAAGGGCTATTTGACCAAGAAGGAGAGTGATGGAGTGCTGCATCAGATGACCTGGCCTCCACAAATACCCGACCTCAACCCAATTGAGATGAGTTAGACCGCAGAGTGAAGGACAAGCAGCCAACAAGTGCTCAGCACGTGGGACCTCCTTCAAGATCATTGGAAAAGCATTCCAGGTGAAGCTGGTTGAAAGAATGCCAAGACTGTGCAAAGCTGTCATCAAGGCAAAAGGTGGCTTCTTTGCCTTGATGACAGCTTTGTTTTACACTTTTTTTGGTTACTACATGATTCCAAATGTGTTTTCATAGTTGATGTCTATTATTCTCCAATGTACAAAATAGTACAAATAAAGAAAAACCATGGAATGAGTAGGTGTATTCAAACTTGACTGATACTATACATCTATATAAACTCAGCAAAAAAATAAAACACCCTCTCATTGTCAACTGTGTTCATTTTCAGCAAACTTAACGTGTACATATTTGTATGGAAATAACATATAACAGACATAAACTGAACAAGTTCCATCAAATTTTATTCGTCCCATCCCCCAAATACAACAGGTGTAGACTTACAGTGAAATGCTTACTTACAAGCCCCTAACCGACAATGCAGTAGCAAAAACTGCACTGTCCATTAGTTGAGGTAGTATGTACATGTAGGTAGAGTTAATTGAAGTGACTTTGCATAGATTACAACAGAGTGGCAGTGGTGTGGAGAGGGGAGGGGCAATGTGAATAGTCTGGGTAGCCATTTGATTAGATGTTCAGGAGTCTTATGGCTTGGACGCCGTTTAGAAGCCTCTTGGACCAAGACCTTGCGCTCCGGTACCGCTTGCCGTGTGGAAGCAGAGAGAACAGTCTCTGACTAGAGTGGCTGGAGTCAATTTTCAGGGCCTTCCTCTGACACCACCTGGTATTGAAGTCCTGGATGGCAGGAAGCTTGGCCCCAGTGATGTACTGGGCCATTCGCACTACCCTCTGTAGTGCCTTACGGTCGGAGGCTAAGCAGTTGCCATACCAAGCAGTGATGCAACCAGTCAGAATACTCTCGATGGTGCAGCTGTAAAAACCTTTTGGGGATCTGAGGACCCATGCCAAATCTTTTCAGTCTCCTGAGGGGGAATAGGTTTTGTCGTGCCCGCTTCATGTCTGTCATGGTGTGTTTGGACCATGTTAGTTTGTTGGTGATGTGGACACCAAGGAACTTGAAGCTCTCAACCTGCAACACTGCAGCCCTGTCGATGAGAATGGGGGCATGCTCGGTCCTCTTTTCCCTGTAGTCCACAATCATCTCCTTTGTCTTGACCTCCTCCCTGTAGGCTGTCTCGTTGTTGTTGTTGGTGATCAGGCCAACTACCACTGTTGTCTCAACGGCAAATGTAATGATGGTGTTCGAGTCGTGCCTGGCCGTGCTGGAAGGGCATGTCAGGATGAGCCTGCAGGAAGGGTACCACATGAGGGAGGAAGATGTCTTCCCTGTAACGCACAGCATTGAGATTGCCTGCAATGACAACAAGCTCAGTCCAATGATGCTGTGACACACCGCCCCAGACCATGACGGACCCTCCACCTCCAAATCGATAACCGCTCAAGAGTACAGGCCTCTGTGTAATGCTCATTCCTTCGACGATAAACGCAAATCCGACCATCACCCCTGGTGAGACAAAACCGCGACTCGTCAGTGAAGAGCACTTTTTTGCCAGTCCTGTCTGGTCCAGCGACGGTGGGTTTGTGCTCATTGGTCGAAATTGTTGCCAGTGATGTCTGCTGAGGACCTGCCTTACAACAGGCCTAGAAGGCCTCAGTCCAGCCTCTCTCAGCCTATTGCGGACAGTCTGAGCACTGGATGGAGGGATTGTGCATTCCTGGTGAAACTCGGGCAGTTGTCGTTGCCATCCTGTACCTGTCCCGCAGGTGTGATGTTCGGATGTACCGATCCTGTGCAGGTGTTGTTACACGTGGTCTGCGACTGCGAGGACAATCAGCTGTTTGTCCCGTCTCCCTGTCTTAGGCGTCTCACAGTACGGACATTGCAATTTATTGCCCTGGCCACATCTGCAGTCCTCACGCCTCCTTGCAGCATGCCCAAGTTCACACAGATCAGCAGGGACCCTGTTTTTCAGTCAGTAGAAAGGCCTCTGTAGTGTCCTAAGTTTTCATAACTGTGACCATAATTGCCTACCGTCTGTAAGCTGTTAGTGTCTTAACGACCGTTCCACAGGTGCATGTTCATTCATTTTATTATGGTTCATTGAACAAGCATGGGAAACAGTGTTTAAACCCTTTACAATGAAGATCTGTGAAGTTATTTGTACGCTCTCGTTGGCTGGCCCTCGCTTCATACTCGTCGCCAAACCCACTGGCTCCATGTCATCTACAAGACCCTGCTAGGTAAAGTCCCCCCTTATCTCAGCTCGCTGGTCACCATAGCATCTCCCACCTGTAGCACACGCTCCAGCAGGTATATCTCTCTAGTCACCCCCAAAACCAATTCTTTCTTTGGCCGCTTCTCTTTCCAGTTCTCTGCTGCCAATGACTGGAACGAACTACAAAAATCTCTGAAACTGGAAACATTTATCTCCCTCACTAGCTTTAAGCACCAACTGTCAGAGCAGCTCACAGATTACTGCACCTGTACATAGCCCACCTATAATTTAGCCCAAACAACTACCTCTTTCCCAACTGTATTTAATTTATTTATTTTGCTCCTTTGCACCCCATTATTTGTATTTCTACTTTGCACATTCTTCCATTGCAAAACTACCATTCCAGTGTTTTATTTGCTATATTGTATTTACCTTGCCACCATGGCCTTTTTTGCCTTTACCTCCCTTCTCACCTAATTTGCTCACATTGTATATAGACTTGTTTATACTGTATTATTGACTGTATGTTTGTTTTACTCCATGTGTAACTCTGTGTCGTTGTATCTGTCGAACTGCTTTGCTTTATCTTGGCCAGGTCGCAATTGTAAATGAGAACTTGTTCTCAACTTGCCTACCTGGTTAAATAAAGGTAAAATAAATAAATAAAACATTTGGATTTTAATTAATTACCTTGAGACAGGGTACTGAAAAAGGGACGTTTCTTTTTTTGCTGAGAGATAGGTGTGCGCGCGCACACACACACACACTGTTCTGCACATGTACTGTACAGTACAGTTTGGGTTCACTGTGATACGGTGATACACACCTTGTTTTCTTGTGTATTGTATTAAACTGAAACAGGTTCTTATATTTGTTTGTAAGTATCTATTTTTAATAAACCATGCTTGATTGATATGTATCAAGTCTGGCGTTGTATTGGGACTAGCATTCTATTCAACCTACCTGGGCTTGGGGCTGGCCTTGTCTGGTCCCAGCTGAGACAGAACAAAGTGTGGGGCCTTGGCACTGTCTGCATCAAACACGTCCATGCTGTCCTCTGGGGGTGCAGGCTTGGGCCCGGGCCGCTGGCGGGGGGTGCGTTTACGGGATTTGCGGGGGACCTCTGTGTTGTCGTTGTAGGAGCTGGAGCTGATCAGGCTGAAGTTGGAGGCTGAGTCGTCGGCCCAGATGCTGCTGCTGTGTTCTGAGTCTGGCCCTGCTGGCCCAGACGGGGCTGGATCCTCCTGGCAGGACATATTGCTGTCATCAAATAGGTCCTCTGGAGGGGGAGAGATGCTCAACACTGGCCTCCGCTTAGAGGGGGTGTTCTGGGGCTGCTGCTGGGCTCCCACCCCCCCTGCTCCTGGGTCTCCTCCTCCTGTTCCAGAGCTGGTCCCACTGCAGCATCCACCTCCAAGGGTAGACAGAGCTCCCTCTACCCCCTGCATCTCTGAAACCACTGGGTCTCCAGAACCCTCTCTAGGGGCACTGCTGGGATGGTGGAGGAGGAGGGGGGGCTGGGGCTGTTCCATGGCTGAGGTAGAGGGGGCTGTGCTGGGTCTGGGGCCAGTGGTGCAGGGGTCTCCCATGTCTTGAGAGGAGGATGAAGAAGGGCTGGAAGTGGAGGAGGTGGCATCTGGAGTGTGGAAGTTGGCATTGTTAGTACAGATGTCAATATAAGGCAGGCTAGCAGTCCCATTCAAACAGCTTAATTTGGCCATGATTTATCTAGAAATGTCCTTCTTCCCAACTCTAAATTCATTTGAGGATGTTTTGTGTGTGGCTACATTCCCTCACTGTGCATGCCAGAGCTCTCTGGTGTTGATCAAATTTTCTGAAGTTAAAGTTGAGAATGGTACAAATAGGCCCCATGTTTCCCCCATTGGAATGTTTAATTCCTACTACAACTTGCTCTTTAAAAATCAACGTGACAAAACTGACATGCTTTGTTTACAAAAAACTAAAGCAAGCTTCTAAAATTGTTACATACACATTGCCAGAAACAAAAAACAGCTAAATCTGGTCAGTAAGACTTTCCTCTTAACAGACAAATTTGCAAACTAAAGATGCGGTGCCAAATTAAATGTAGAGTGAGGCTAGAGCAGTTTGTGCATACAGTCTTAGGCCTATACAATGGTCTGAACATGCCAATTGGAGGATTGGGTTTGGACTGAGCGTAGCCATGGCAACAGAATAAACAAGGCTCTGACCTATGGAGCAGTGACCTGCAGGCCATTTTATATGCAGCCACCCCCTGCCTCAGAGGGAGGAAACTTCCTGCAATACAAATGAGACAGCCAATGAGCAACAAGAGCTGATCAGTCATGACTGAAATTCCTGGCAATCCGCAAATGAAATCAATGAAATACTGTTGTGAGGATATAACTTTTTAAGTTGTCTCTTCATAGATTTGTCGTGCTTCAGTACAGCTGTGGCAGATATGTTTGGTGTGAAAAGCTAGTGCGATGACTGGTCCCAAGCTAGACTTGGAAAACTGAGCTTGAGGTAGAAGATGCCTGTAACCACATATCTAGGATCAGATTACCCTAGCCTGGCACATGTATGGCATGACAAGGAGAGTCAGAGGAGTTGGCTAAAACACATATAGATCTGGGACAGGCTACCCTACACCCCAATCCTAACAGTAACCAATAAGGGGGTTAAGAATATATCGGAGCCTGTATCAGTGGTTAGGGTCAACTTATACCTACTTCTGGTTTACTGTGCACAATGACAGCAGCCACAAGACTACCAAGTTCAGTCAGCTTCCTGTGATAAAAGGAAGTGGTCTACTAGTCTTGGGTATGAGTACTCTGCCATTTTCACGTTCTGTTTTAATACCCCATTCACTGAGGTGACACTACCACATATCATTTTGTTCTAATCTAGGCCTAATACAAGATCTCTTGAGATATTTCTTTTTTGCTCGTCATCTTATCTTTTTCACAGAAAGGCTATACCAGACAGGCATGCTAATTCAGAAGTGCTAAAAGGACAAGATAATTGCCTTGCTAATTATAACCAGCTGTTTTCACCTCTTCCCACCATCTGAGAATAAAAAGTAACAATAGAAACTGGCAGTACATACAGTCTCTAGTGATGGGTTTGATTCATTTACATCTCCCTATGTAAGAGAGATGAAAACATAGAACAATCAAATGAATGAAAACAAAACAGAATTATATTTTGATTATAGACTCTAGAGCGACAGATTACAGGCAACAGTAGTCTAAAGCCTAATATGACTTTAGGAATATATAGACCAAGGTCATGCTCATTCAATTTTTATTTAAACTATATTTATTCCCACTCTCTCACACCTGTCCTGTCTACAGTAACCACGGCCTACATTTGCCCTACAGAGGTGAAGACTCAATTTCCCACAACAGAGCACCACTAGCACCCACCACTAGGCACTCAGCAGGAAGGGTGGAGAGTTGTTCCCTAGACACTGATCTAAGGTCAGCCTAATGTTCTGCCTACTAATGATCTAGGTGAGGTTATGAGGAGAGTAATCTGATCCTAGGTGAGGCTGGTGGGTTGAGAGTGAGGGGCTTACCTGAGGCCAGGGATGCAGAAGGGGGCGGACCGGCCTCTCCCCCACTCTTCTGGCTCATGGTGGGTGTGTCTGTCTTGGAGGAGGACGGCTGCAGCTGGAGCTCCTTAGGGAGGAGGTCATACACAGACTCTGGTGAGGAAGAGGAGAGAAATCGGGGTTTAAAAGTGCACCAAACACCACCACTAAGAGTGAGAGGTCGCCTGGTTGCTAAGAAACATAGCTCATCGACATCCTGACACAGATATATCTACTGTGGATATGCAGCGTATCCATCCAGCATATGTAGCCTAGCAAGCAGTCATCTGATCTGCCTGTAATAAGTCAACCCCAGCAGCATAGTGACCAAACCAAAAGGCTTAGGCTAGTCCTACCTTAACCAAGAATTCTCAACTCCACCTTTCTCGATGGAGATGAGTCCCGAGGCGATGAGTTTCGGCAGAGTGTAGCCTACCTCCGACTACACTGAATCGGTATCAGTCGATACTGTCGATATCCATAGGTACAAGTTACGCATGAAAGAATGGACATTTTTACAAGTACTGACCGATACCTACTTGATGTGGTTGGAGGTAGACTACACTCCACCAAAACCCATTGCCCAGGCACTAAACCCATTGCCTCGGCACTAAACCCATTCCACAGTATTTCTCTCCTTCTAGTTCTCCATACTAGGTGGGATCTGCTAATTTGCTATGGAAATTAGACATTTGCAAAAGCCCCATAATGTTTGCATGAAACGAAAGAAATCAACAGAAAGATTGTGATTTGTACAGATTTTGATGTGGGGGGGAAAAGCACAGCAATAGGCCTAGATTATAACAATTCTATTTTATTAGCCTAGGCCTACAAGTCAGCCAGGTCTTGCATACTTCCCCTACTACAATCCGATTACCTCACCACATACTTATGCTGTCGGCTGGCTACACACTGCTCACATTACACTAGCTTTGAAGCTGTGCCAAGCCAACGGTCAGACTATTTTTTTCTCTCGCAGCTGGCCCTTTGCTTTGATGACACAGAAATGTGTTTATGTTACAACTGCCAGCCCACAAGCTGGGTGCCAAAAATCCACCAGTCTCTAGCAATGCCCAGTCTTCTAACATGCATATTTAACTCATAGGTAATCATGCATGCCAGACGTCACAGCTACAGCTTGGATGCAATATTTAGACACACGTCTGGTTCTATGAGATTAAAAGACAAAGATCCTACCCACTCTGCAGTCTGCACTCACTGCAAATACAAAGCCAGACATTGAAATACAATAGGCTGACTAGGTCATGGATAGCAAAGCCTAGATCTATTCACGGGCTGATTGTTTTTTGGGCGGAAGGTCAGAAGATAATTACAAATAATTTGTAAACTGCAAATTGACCGCAAGAAGCCCAAACAGATATAATACGACAAAAACAATCATTTCAAACCTTGCTAACATTTGTATCCCATCACGTCTATTATGCGTGAGAATACTTGGGAACAGATTGCTAAATTAAAATCACTTCGAGCTGATTTCCTAGTGTTTTTACAGTCTCATGTCCAACAATGACAATAAATAATCATTTTTATATTTTGTGCTCATTAAACTTGGGTGGTCAAATAAAACCACCCCGGGCCAAAGTCGGCCCGTGGGCCGCCAGTTAGCCAATTACTGTCATATAAATAAGGTACACACTCCTCATCACATTCGACAGCAGCACCATATGGCTAGCTCATGTTAGCATGCCAGGGCCTTTAATATACTGCCGTATTAGTGTACAACACACAGGGTCTGGACAGATGTGTCTGAACCATTGTATCAGCAGGTAGGCTAGTCCATATACAGGGCATCTGTAGATTGTGGGGAAAGAGAGTTCAGAATTCAGAAGAAAGAAAAAAACATTGCGTTAGGCCTACATCAGAAAACAGAACTCAAAACACACAGTAGCATTCCTTCGCTGCAAGCCCCTAACTAGTCCTAGATGACTAGCCAATGAGGAATAAGACGAGAGGTTCAAAACCACTAGCAGACCTCATGCACCAAGACAGCAGTGTGTCTATAATTCTGTTTTTTTATAAAGTTATGCCAAGGAGTTGACACCACTATCAACATATGCCAGTCTTATCTTCCACCTGTAGAAGGTATTTTGACTGGAACCCCCCAGGTTTTGATCACTTCCGGACACAGCTGGACTGGAGGAGGAGTGGGCTGAGCAGTGACAGAGGAAAAGGAAGCCTGTTCATAGCTGTTATCACAGGAGCAGCTTTGCATCAGTCATAACTCAGTCAGCACCCACCACATCAGCTGGCCAAGTAGCCTAATCAGAGATACACAAGATACAGCTAGACTTGGACATTAGATGTTTCTAAGAAACTGGTTTGTAGGTCAAGCTACACATTTATCTTACTACCTTACTATTATACCAATAATAAAATGCACTTCACTTTTGTTATTCAGACCGAAAGGGGTTACATTGTTTCAATATGGGGACTAGATGTTATTCAAACCAATAAGATTAGGTAGGTAGATAATATTGATAATATAGCTAGCTATCATGTTAAATATAATTCTGAATAGTGTGATTTCTGAACCTACCTTAAAATTCGTACTTAACTTTTGACAAGGCCTGCCAATTCGCTATTTACTGTAACATGTGACCGAACAATTGATTCCCATTCAAAATACTATTTATCCTAACCTAAAGTCGCATTTTTCCTTTTGGGGACCTGCGACATTTCCCCTCTTGTCCGAATTTTCTTTGTTTAACTATCCTTGTGAGGACTTCTGGTACCCACATGGATAGTAAAACCAGAAACACACACACAGTTGTAAGCACACAACGAAAAGGGGGGCACTTTCACGCATTCCACACCAGGCAGATGACCTGGTTTTAACCTGTTACGCGCCTAAATGCTTGCCAACTGGTCTAGTCTGATTCTCGGTATTTGGTTTACCGGGCCATGGCAATGGAGCCTGGTGGCTAATGTAGCCAACTAGCTAAACCACATTAAACAATACATCGAGGAGACGTGTGTTACTATACAACGTGAACCTAACCTTAGAAAACGTTTAGATATCACGCCGCCCATAGTCATGGGACCGAAACACAACGAGTGCCCCGAGGGAAAACAATAACACAACACGCCTCCTGCTGCTAGCTAACGTTAGATGCTAGTTGGTCCCTATAGTTTGTCCATCATGCACACATTAGCTAACTAGCTATCGCGCATCAGTTCTCTGGATACTTTAGCCAACGAACGGTACTAACGTTAGCTAGCTAACGTTATCTAGCTAGCCAACTAGCTAACGTTATCTAGCTAGCTATCTACCCGTTAATCAGTCATAGTCCAAAAACAATTGGAAAACTGTTCAAATGCATTTATGCCATAAGGGATAACATTTATATAATTCTTACCTTTAGAGTAAAGGGATTTGGGGGAATTAAGGTCGAGATCGGAGCTGAGGGATATAAAATCAGAGGGCATCGCAGCGCTTCATCTTCACCTGGATCAGGACGAAGCCAGTCAGCCAACGAACATTAGCGGGCAATAAACCAACAAAATATGACTACAGTACAAACAATAAATATTGCATCTGGGTGAAATATACTGATAAGAAACAAAAGTTAAATGGACCCAGACAACCGTTAATTAGCGCGAACTATTCTGCTAGCAGCAGCACTGGTGATGACGTCACGTTTTTTTTATATCGTAATGGGAAACCTTCAAAATAAAAGTCGGCACTTCAAAATCAAATCAAATTTTATTTGTCACATACACATGGTTAGCAGATGTTAATGCGAGTGTAACGAAATGCTTGTAATAACCAACGAGTAATCTAACCTAAGAATTTCACAACAACTACCTTATACACACAAGTGTAAAGGAATGAAGAACATGTACATACAAATATATGAATGAGTGATGTTACAGAACGGCATAGGCAAGATGCAGTAGATGGTATCGGGTACAGTATATACATATGAGATGAGTAATGTATGGTATGTAAACATATAAAAGTGGCATTGTTTAAAGTGGCTAGTGATACATGTATTACATCAAGATGGCAAGATGCAGTAGATAGTATATAGTATAGTATAGACATATGAGATGAGTAATGTAGGGTATGTAACCATTATATGAAGTGGCATTATTTAAAGTGGCCAGTGATACAATTTTCATCCATTTTTACATTATTAAAGTGTCAGTATGTTGGCAGCAGCCACTCAATGTTAGTTGTGGCTGTTTAACAGTCTGATGGCCTTGAGATAGAAGCTGTTTTTCAGTCTCTCAGTCCCTGCTTTGATGCACCTGTACTGACCTCGCCTTCTGGATGATAACGGGGTGAACAGGCAGTGGCTCGGGTGGTTGTTGTCCTTGATGATCTTTATGGCCTTCCTGTGACATCGGGTGGTGTAGGTGTCCTGGAGGGCAGGTAGTTTGCTCCCTGTGATGCGTTGTGCAGACCTCACTACCCTCTGGAGAGCCTTACGGTTGTGGGTGGAGCAGTTGCCGCAGTCGTGGGTGAACAGGGAGTACAGGAGAGGGCTCAGAACGCACTCTTGTGGGGTGTTGAGGATCAGTAGTCATTTAGCTCAGTTACCTTAGCTTTCTTGGGAACAGGATCAATGGTGGCCCTCTTGAAGCATGTGGGAACAGCAGACTGGGATAAGGATTGATTGAATATGTCCGTAAACACACCAGCCAGCTGGTCTGTGCATGCTCTGAGGACACGGCTGGGGATGCCGTCTGGGCCTGCAGCCTTGCGTGGGTTAATACGTTTAAATGTTTTACTCACGTCGGCTGCAGTGAAGGAGAGTCCGCAGGTTTTGGTAGCGGGCCGTGTCCGTGGCACTCTATTGTCCTCAAAGCGAGCAAAGAAGATGTTTAACCTGTCTGGGAGCAGGCGGTGCTGCGACGGGGCTGGTTTTCTTTTTGTAATCCGTGATTGACTGTAGACCCTGCCACATACCTCTTGTGTTTGAGCCGTTGAATTGCGACTCTACTTTGTCTCTATACTGACGCTTAGCTTGTTTGATTGCTTTGCGGAGGGAATAGCTCCACTGTTTGTATTCGGTCATGTTTCCGGTCACCTTGCCCCGATTAAAAGCAGTGGTTCGCGCTTTCAGTTTCGCTCGAATGCTGCCATCAATCCACGGTTTCTGGTTTGGGAATCTTTTAATAGTTTCTGTGGGTACGACATCGCCGATGCACTTGCTAATAAACTCGCTCACCGAATCAGCATATTTGTCAATGATGTTGTTTGACGCAATGCGGAACATATCCCAGTCCATGTGATCAAAGCAATCTTGAAGTGTGGAATCAGATTGGTCGGACCAGCGTTGAACAGACCTGAGCACAGGAGCTTCCAGTTTTAGTTTCCGTCTATAGGCTGGAAGCAACAAAATGTAGTCGTGGTCAGCTTTTCCGAAAGGAGGGCAGGGGAGGACCTTATATGCGTCGCGAAAGTTAGAATAACAATGATCCAGGGTTTTACCAGCCCTGGTTGCACAATCGATAGCCTGATAGAATTTAGGGAGTCTTGTTTTCAGACTAGCCTTGTTAAAATCTCCAGCTACAATGAATGCAGCCTCAGGATATGTGGTTTCCAGTTTACATAGAGTCAAATTAAATTTGTTCAGGGCCATCGATGTGTCTGCTTGGGGGGGAATATATGTGGATGGATTATAATCGAAGAGAATTCCCTTGGTAGATAATTCCTCACATTTGATTGTGAGGAATTCTAAGTCAGGTGAACAGAAGGACTTGAGTTCCTGTATGTTGTTATGATCACACCACATCTCATTAATCATGAGGCGTATCCCCCCGCCCCTCAAGATGATTGTTTCTGTCAGTGCGATGCGTGAAGAAACCAGCTGGCTGTACCGACTCCGATAGCGTGTCTTGAGTGAGCCACGTTTCCATAAAGCAAAGAACGTTACAGTCTCTTATGTCTCTCTGGAATGCTACCCGTGCTCAGATTTAATCTACCTTGTTGTCAAGAGACTGGACATTGGCGAGTAGTATGCTCGGGAGCGGTGCGCGATGTGCCCGTCTCCGGAGCCTGACCAGAAGACGGCTTCGTCTGCCCCTTTTACAGCATCGTTGTTTTGGTTCGCCGGCTGAGATCCAATCCATTGTCCTGGGTGGTGGGCAAAACAGAGGATCCGCTTCGGGAAAGTCGTATTCCTGGTCGTAATGTTGGTGAGTTGACGTTGCTCTTATATTCAGTAGTTCCTCCCGACAGTATGTAATAAAACCTAAGATTACCTGGGGTACCAATGAAAGAAATAACACGTAAAAAATAAAATACTGCAAAGTTCCCTAGGAACGCGAAGCGAGGCGGCCATCTCTGTCGGCGACGGAAATTATAAGTGCAAGGTGAATAATCAAAGGATACAACATTTTAATAAATGTTGATTTTAATTGTGTTTATAAGGAATTTATCGAAAAACATTATTTTAAGACCCCTATTGAAAAATACAATGTTCAGACTGGAATGTTGACAATATTGGGCTTATAGTGAAACAACAATTGTTGTAAATGTAAAAGTGGGATTGGGAGTAGGTGTTTGTAGAATCTATAATATATATGGAGTCCTTTCATGGGTAACCTAAAGTAGCAGGCATAAACGAAACGCCTGAAACTAGATCTCCTAGCCTACAACATACTGGTCTTGACGAGAAGACAAAAACTGTTGGGGGAGGTTCTCCGCTGCACTGTTCAACCAATCCAGTAAATGTGGAGGAGGAGTTAAGATGGAGTGTTGGTCCAAAAGTGAAAATAATGTCACAGACACTCTTTCCACTGTTTTGGGGACTGACCAAGGGTGAACATCTGCCCCCTCACTTTGGCGATTTCAAGTTGAAGGCCGACCGCAGAACTGCAGGCATTGTTTCCAGAAAACAGGATCTCCCATTAACAGGATTTCCCATTATATTGAATGGGGAAATGGTGATCTTCTAGGTCAATATTTGTGGATAGTTATTGTTACGGATACAGGTATCCTGTGTGTATTTGTTTTCTCTCCTACTGCAGGTGGCAGTCATCAGTCGCCAATCATTCGTCAATCTGAAGACACACCTGCTCCTTTTCCCTTACCCAATCACATCCCCTTTCCCCTGGTTTAAAAGAAACTCAATCAGTTGTCTCTGAAGCCATCTCTCTTTTGTTTTTGTGCCTACATGTCACATTTGTCCGTTATTATGTGAGTATGTATTGTTGTGGTGTATGACTGTTTGTTTGTTGGTGTGAAAAGGGGATACTAAACCAAGTCGCCTATGGGCATACATTACCCGTAGGAAAGCTTTGTCTAAATACCCTAGTTAGAACTGGGCGGACCACCCACTGTATTTTATTGGTTAGTTAGCTAGCTGTTCATGAAGCAGGCTAGAATAGCTTCTTTTTTATATTTTTTATATTTATTATTTCTTTCCTTGGGTCCAGCTCAGCCCCCAAAAGTGTTTGACGGTAGTTTTAGGTTGTCTGTTGTTATTAGTTCTCACTGTTCCTTTTCACTGTCATGATTTGCATGACATATGTTACGTGTCTCGTTTCCATCCCCCCTAGACTGCAGGGCCAAAGGGGTTGGTAACAGTTATATAAAAAAAACTGAATACAATCATGGTACTAATAATTTATTATATTTTACAAGATGTATGTCCTTTAAAGTGGAAATATGTCACTTTTTGGGTGATCCTACCAAATTCACATATAAATGTGACTTATAGATCTATCATTCTACTTGAAGCAAGTCTAATAAGCGGTAGATCTGTTCTATGTGTGTTATTTATATGCTTTCCTTCTTGAGTTTTGTTTTTGCATCTTTTATTTTTGGTTTTGTACACTAGCTTCAAATTAGCTGAAACAACTATTTCTGGTAATGTAAAATATATTTCACATCGGTTTAGATGGTACAATGATTCTCTACACTATACTAGCTTATTTTGTCACATAAACTGAAAATAGGTGAACTATTGGAGTTTTAGCAACCAGGAAATGGTGGAGCAATTTCTGCATAGTGCAACTTTAAAATCCCACACAGAAGTTAAAAGGATAATTTAGTTGCTAATGGCAGCCTGCAGTACATCGGTCAGCCTTCAACTTCAGATACTGAATAAGAGGAGGAGCACTGAGCTAGCCTGCAACATCACTTCCTAGAGTAGTAGCTCAAACTGTGCATGCAATGTTCCAAAAACTCCTCCATGTAGCAAGATGGTGACAAGCTGAATTGACTTTCCTATGAGGTGACGTAATAAATGGCTTTGTCTATATTTTTTTGTCTATGGACTCAGCAAAGGCTATTTTATAGGGCACTGAATTTTAATTTGTTTAATTTTTCCTTTATTTAATTGGGCAAGTCAGTTAAGAACAAATTCTTATTTTCAATGATGGCCTAGGAACAGTGGGTTAACTGCCTGTTCAGGGGCAGAACGACAGATTTGTACCTTGTCAGCTCAGGGGTTTGAACTTGTAACCTTCCAGTTACTAGTCTACCGCTCTAACCACTAGGCCACCCTGCCGCCCCCGGCTGGCTCTTTACCTAAACCCATTTCATAAGCCACAACGCAAAACACTGTATATGAAATACATATTGACTTATAGTAAAGAAAACAACGAATGGGTTGTACTACAACACTGGTTTTACGAATGAAGAACGAGAGTTCTTACTATTCTATAAATTGTCTCCAGACAACAACATAATGGTATACTACACACTGGCCTGCCGGAGAGTGTCACTCTAAGGACTCATTCAGCCCTGTAATGGGCACCAGCAAGGCTGCGTGAGTAAGAACTGTTGTTCTTTATTAGTAAAACCAGGGTTGTAGTACAACTCATGTGTTTTTACTTCATTCAAACTCAAGTTTTTACGATGCTATATCGTATATTACCAACCTTGTTGGTCACCAGGACGGGCACCACTGCACAGCCTGCCTGACACAGTCAAGTGGCCAAAAGAGAATAACCCTGATATAACATACTCAAGACTGGGAGAAGACAGGCAAAGCCTGCAGGCTATGTGATACAATTAATAAGAAATAGGTAACACATTGTAAAGAACAACCTACTCCTACGACTATGCTCTGGTAGAAGGGGTTATAGTTTGGACATGTACAACCTAAAGGGATGTGTACCGTATATGTTTTGTGGGAACGAACATCTGGCTGCAGTCAGTACTGTGTGACAACGAAGACCCAGTCATGTCAAAACTATACAACCTGACAAATGTGAGGTGTAGCCCAAGAAGTTGCCGCACATACGTCATCCAATGTAACGCCCCCGAAATAGCGCCCAAGATGTTGCCACACCTCTAGTAGAATGTGCTTTAAGTCCCTCTGGGGGACTCTTCCCTGCAGAGGAGTATGCTAAAGAGATCATTTCAACTATCCAGCAAGAAAGTTGTTCTCTGGACAAAGCCTTGGCCTGTGCTTGTGTACCAAAGCACACATACAACTGGTCAGAGTGGTGTAGGCTGCTCATCGGATCAACTTTAGCCAAAGCACACTGACAGGGCAGAGTCGTTCCTCTTCCTCTGAATGGAAAGGAGGGGGGACAACGTAGCCAGATAAATAACCCTAGATTTGAAACATGATGTAATGATCTTAGCGGGGTTAAGTGTCAATGTAACAATCCGCTTGTCCTCTGAGAACACCATGCATGACTAGTGCACATAGAGGGCTGCCAGGTCACTGACCCGCTTCGCAGAATGTTTGGGCTAATAGTAGAACTATGTTAAAACGAGAGGAATAGTAATTATATTGTGACATATATTTAAATGGAGGGTTAGTTAACGCATCGAGAACTGTGATCAAATCCCGTCTAAGGAATAGACTATGTGTAGGCAGGCTCAGGCAACAGGAGACGTTCATAAACTGAAAGGCCAACATTTCCCACAAGCTTACCATATATATCAGCGTGGCACGCTGTGTTTTTGTTGAAGGAGCCCTAGCACTCTGTATAGTCTCTATAACTGCCAGAGGTAACCCCATACCAGCTTCCATTTGTGCCTGAGACAGAAGGTCCGTGCATAACGGGAGTGTCCACAGGTGCTCCGGGCACCATTGAACTCCGGTCTGTAAACCAGACATCCTTTAATTAAACCATGTCTGTGGGCCAAAACAGGATACCAGTATCAGCTCCAGCCTATGCTCTCTCACTCTGTCCAAGACCTGTTGTAGCAGGGGAACTGGAGGAAATCCATTGGTGGGCCTGGGCATCGTGACCCAACGTTGGGTTGTCGTTCTGAATGTAATACCAAACAGGGCAGTGTGTTGTGCTTCGAGATGCAAACAGATCTACATGGGCTCGTCCGAACTGGCGCCAAATCGCCTCTATCACATGTCGGTGGAAACGCCACTCTGCAGACTGAGGCTTAACCCTCGACAATAGGTCAGCACCTACAGTATATTCAACAGGCCTGGAATGTGCGCTGCTGACAGTGAGCGCAGGTGTGTGTGTGCCCACAGATGTATCTGTGATGCCACTTGGTGCATGGACAGTGAGCGGACTCCGCCCTGGTGATTGATGTACGCGATCGAGGCTGAGTTGTCGGGAGGAATCAGAACGTTATGCTCCTTTATCCTGGGGGGAAAATGTAATAAATACAGGCAAATCGCTTTCAGCTCCAAAGCATTTAAATTACCGTTTGTTATGCATCCGTCTTAAACTGCGCCCCCATCCCCTCAGGGAGGCATCAGTCTTTATGACAACTCGCAAAGCTGCTGGATCCCCACTGAGCGCATGCTTGGGTTTAGCCAGAAGGATAGGGTGTGGCGACATGGTTATCAGCCGATAACGCTCTCTTTTTGGATGAACGCGTTGGCTAATAAACCATTGTTGGACAGGTCTCATGCGTATTAGGCCAAGTGGTGAGACTGCTGATGCTGCAGCCATTAGCAACCATAACCTGGCAAGCCCTGACAGTCCAGGTCTGGTGGAATGTGTGGGCTGTAGTCCGAATGCACCTCTGTCTGGTGACTGTTAGACAAGCACACATAGACAAAGAGTTCAGTTCCAAGCCTAAGAAGCTTGTCTGTTGGCGAGGAGTGTGACTCTTTTTCTAGTTTATCAGGAAACTTAGATTGAGGATATGATTTATCACTATCCTGGTGTGTGTCTTGAGCCAAGTGAGGACTAAATGGCCACCCGGACTATTTACGTTGACCCCCCTTTGTTTTTACACTCCCTGTTTATTACCTATGCATAGTCACTTTACCCCTACCTACATGTACAAATTACCTCGACTAACCTGTACCCTCGCACATTGACTCTGTACCGGTACCCCCTGTATATAACCTCGTTATTGTTATTTTATTGTGTTACTTTTTATAAATTTTTTTACTTTAGTTTATTTTTTAGTTTTTTTTGTACATATTTTCTTAACTCTATTTCTTGAACTGCATTGTTGGTTAAGGGCTTGTAAGTAAGCATTTCATGGTAAGGTCTAAACCTGTTGTATTCGGTGCATGTGACAAATAACATTTGATTTGATCAGCTACTCTTCCTGGCGTCCACATGAAACATGACAAAATACATAGTGCAGAACATTATTAGTCAAGGACTGAAATACATAAACTTAAAACGTCACACATAGCCTACATGTTAGTATATACACACAATATCTAGGTCTAATGCATAGTATAATGCAAATTACAATACAATATATATAAAATGGCTGTGTCTCTTCACAATCCCCTTTGTGCAGTAAGGTGTTCTTTTGTCTGTTTATGTAAACTGGTTTGATTGCTAGCTTGTGTTACCTGGGGTGGCAGAGAGTGTCATGTAGTCATGGCTCTATTTAATACTTTGCGTTTCCCAGCCTATGTTCTGAACCTGGGGACTGTGAAGAGACCTCGGGTTGCATGTCTTGTGTTGTACGATAATTGGTTGAACTGTGTGTCAACGCCTTGAACAGACAGTTCAGTACCTTCAACACATCAATACCTCACACAAAAACCAATAGTGATGCAGTGTCGTGTCTTTGGCTCTGCTGGATTAAGTGATATGACATGCTATTGTATAAAATAACTTCTCTGTAATTAATATTACCTGATTAAGCTAATCAGGTAGATAATTAACTAGACAGTCGGGGCACCACGAAATAACGTTTATAGAGCTGTTATCTTCCGAATAAGCTCTTAAAGACCCGGTAATTGTCACGTTCTGACCTTTATTTCCTTTGTTTTGTCTTTATTTAGTATGGTCAGGGCGTGAGTTGGGGTGGACAGTCTGTTTGTTTTTCTATGTTTGGTTTCTGTTTCGGCCTAGTATGGTTCTCAATCAGAGGCAGGTGTCGTTAGTTGTCTCTGATTGAGAATCATACTTAGGTAGCCTGGGTTTCACTGTTGGTTTGTGGGTGTTTGTTTCCGTGTGAGTGTTTGTCGCCACACGATACTGTTTCGGTTTTTGTAGATTTCACGTTATCATTGTTTTTGTTCGAGTGTTCATTTGTCTTTATCAAAAACATTATGGACACTTACCACGCTGCATCTTGGTCCGATCCTTACTCCTCTTCAGACAAAGAGGAGATCTGCCGTTACAGAAACACCCACCAACCGAGGACCAAGCAGCGTGGTAACAGGCAGCAGCAGCAGCAGGGGAGGCAGCGATATTTGGAGAAATGGACTTGGGAGGAGATTTTGGACGGTTCCCAGGGGAAAATCCCCGCCCCAAAGCAGAGCTGGAGGCAGCGAAAGCAGAGAGGCGGCATTATGAGGAGCTAGCACGACAGCGCGGCTGGAAGACCTACAAATTTATTGGGGGGGGGACACACGGGGAGTGTGGCGAAGCCAGGTAGGAGACCTGCGCCAACTTCCCGTGCTTACCGGAGAGAGAGAGGGACCGGGCAGGCACCATGCTATGCAGTGGAGCATAGCCCGGTGCGGTACATTCCAGCTCCTCGTATCGGCCGGGCTAGAGTGGGCCTCAAGCCAGGTGCCATGAAGCCGGCTTTACGCATCTGGTCTCCAGTGTGTCTCCTCGAGGCCGGCGTACATGGCACCAGCCTTACGCATGGTGTCCCCGGTTCGCCAGCACAGCCCAGTGCGAGCTATTCCACCTCGCCGCACTGGCCTGGCTACCGGGAGCATTCAACCAGGTAAGGTTGGGCAGGCTCGGTGCTCAAGAGCGCCAGTGTGCCTGCACGGTCCGGTCTATCCAGTGCCACCTCCACACACCAGCCCTCAGGTGACAGGCCCCGCACGAGGCTGTCTCTCCGTCTTCTGCCTACAGGTGTTCCCGCCTGTCCAGCGCTGCTAGAGCCTTCCTCCTCTCCAGCGCTGCCAGAGTCTCCCGTCTGTCCTGATCCGCCAGAGTCTCCCGTCTGTCCTGATCCGCCAGAGTCTCCCGTCTGTCCTGAGCCGCCAGAGTCTCCCGTCTGTCCTGAGCCGCCAGAGTCTCCCGTCTGTCCTGAGCCGCCAGAGTCTCCCGTCTGTCCTGAGCCGCCAGAGTCTCTCGTCTGTCCTGAGCCGCCAGAGCCGCCAGTCTGTCCTGTGCCGCCAGAGCTGCCAGTCTGTCCTGTGCCGCCAGAGCCGCCAGTCTGTCCTGAGCCGCCAGAGCCGCCAGTCTGTCCTGAGCCGCCAGAGCCGCGAGTCTGTCCTGAGCCGCCAGAGCCGCCAGTCAGACGCCAGAGCCGCCAGTCAGCCAGGAGCCGCCAGAGCCGCCAGAGTCTCTCGTCTGTCCTGAGCCGCCAGAGCCGCCAGTCTGTCCTGTGCCGCCAGAGCCGCCAGTCTGTCCTGTGCCGCCAGAGCCGCCAGTCTGTCCTGAGCCGCCAGAGCCGCCAGTCTGTCCTGAGCCGCCAGAGCCGCCAGTCAGACGCCAGAGCCGCCAGTCAGCCAGGAGCCGCCAGAGCCGCCAGCCAGCCAGGAGCCTCCAGAGCCGCCAGCCAGCCAGGAGCCTCCAGAGCCGTCAGCCAGCCAGGAGCTGCCAGAGCCGTCAGCCAGCCAGGAGCTGCCAGAGCCGCCAGCCAGCCAGGAGCTGCCAGAGCCGTCAGTCAGCCAGGAGCTGCCAGAGCCGCCAGCCAGCCAGGAGCTGCCAGAGCCGCCAGCCAGCCAGGAGCTGCCAGAGCCGCCAGACAGCCAGGAGCTGCCAGAGCCGCCAGCCAGCCAGGAGCTACCAGAGCCGCCAGCCAGCCAGGAGCTACCAGAGCCGCCAGCCAGCCAGGAGCTGCCAGAGCCGTCAGTCAGCCAGGCGATGCCAGAGCCGTCAGCCAGCCAGGAAATGCCAGAGCCGTCAGTCAGCCAGGCGATGCCAGAATCGCCCTTCACTCCGGAGCTGCCGGAGTATCCCGCCTGTCCGGCGCTGCCGGAGTCTCCCACCTGTCCCGGCACCGCCGGATTCTCCCGTCCGTCCGGCGCTGCCGGAATCTCCCGTCCATTTGGGACCCATGGCTAGGGTTCCCAGTTGGAGGTCGGCGGTGAGGGTCGCCACTCATAAGAGGCCACAGGGACAGTTGAGGAGGCGGACAAAAATTGTGGTGAAGTGGGGTCCACGTCCCGCGCCAGAGCCGCCACCGCGGACAGACGTCCACCCAGACCCTCCCCTATAGGTTCATATTTTGCAGCCGGAGTCCGCACCTTTGGGGTGGGGGGGGTACTGTCACGTTCGGACCTTTATTTCCTTTGTTTTGTCTTTATTTAGTATGGTCAGGGCGTGAGTGGTCCAATCTTGGTCCGATCCTTACTCCTCTTCAGACGAAGAGGAGATCTGCCATTACAGTAATCTTTTACATCAATAGCAGTCAATATTTAATTGTCACCCTGTTTAGTCTCATCTGAAAGTTGTAAATTCTTGTATATCTTTACGAACCCTGGCTAACAAGTTGAATCAGCAAAACAAAATTTGGTTGAAATATTTATTTACTAAATAATCACACAGAATACATTGATTATAAATGATGTCATAAAGAAAACGTCCCTGGTGGACGGAACAGATACGATGGCTGGTTACACAAAGAGAAGGGGGGGTTTGAGTGAAAGAGCGGGAAGACGGAATAACAAAGGGAGAAGCTATGCTATCGTAAATACAGAATCTTATGCATTCTAAATAACCGCCCATTTGAAAAAAGAGAATGCAATAATTATTTACTCTGAGCTGCGCTTCAGCTGATGAGAGGCCGGGTTGTCCAGCATGGATCTCCGGTCCTCTGAAGACTGTCTAGTGGTGAACTGGAGCGTGGTAGAATGGATACTCTGTCAGTCCTCTCCTAGCCCACGTTTAGTGACGACTGCTAACTCAACGGCTAGGAGGTATCGCTTCTGGAGAATAAGAGTTCAAAGTTCATACCAAGTTTCCATACTTTTAAGCTCATGCTATATTCTGGCTGGTATAGTAGAAATTCATCCTTCCGGTCTTCACCTTCACATTGAAATTCAATGCTAATTTCATTAGGTTCTCTAAGGTTGTCTTAGTTCTGTAGGTGGTCTTTGTCCTTTCAACGTGGGGACCTCAAGTCCACACATCCTTGGAACAGCTTATTATCTGAGCCCTTTTATACGTAGAACTGTCGCCCTAACGTCCTCGGAACAGAAAGTTACATTTTCATCAAGGGCTTTATATAGGAGGGGAGAGAAGGGCGTGTTTCATAGTTTATAACCAATGTCTGTTCACATGGGCAGGGCCACTAAGTTGAGCATAGTTTACTCTATGATAAACCTTTCTCTCCTTAAGAAGCTAAATTACATTTAATCTTTTCACAAATAGTTTCATATTTAAACATTTAAATTGCACAACAATTCCATGTGAACCTGAAAACTATAATGTGTAGATTTTCCAAGATACAGTTTATGTCGTCCTATCATCAGTAAGAATGTCTCAGACGCCAACTGATCTGGCATCATATTCATTTAGTACCAGCACATATTTTCAGCTGGTTGGATTACCGAATATGGTTCCTTTCCCAACATCTTTTGATGTTCCCAGACTCTCTATGTTTAGCAAAGGCTTTTCAAGTCCTTCTGTAGAGTCAAGAGAGAGGAACGGGAGAAAGGTATTTATGGGGGGGGGGGGGGGGGGTCATAAACCCCACCCACAGGACAAAGTCATGACAGCAGTCAATCTCTCCTCAACTTTCACCCAGGAAAGACTGACATGCATGTTACTGACTCTTTCCCTCTGTGTACATCTAAGTGCGATACGTCCTGCTTTGTTCTGGACCAATTGCAATTTACCTATGTACTTCTTTGCGGCACATGACCACAGCTGGACAGTAGTCCAGGTGCGACACAACTGGGGCCTGTAGGCCGACTGAGATGTCAAGAAGGCAGAGCAATGCCCTATCATGGACAGACCTCTTCCAATTTTAGCAACCATTGAGTCTATATGTTTTGACCATAACAGCTTGCCATCTAGGGTTTACAACCAGCAGTTTAGTCTCCTCAACTTGCCCAATAGCCACATTATTCAATAATGGATCTGAACAAGGTTTAGTGTTGAGCGAGTGATTTGTCCCAAAAATTATGCTTTGAGATATTCAGCACCAGCCTTTTGCTAGTTAACCATTCATAAACTGACTAGAGTTTTATGTTAAATATCTCAGTTATTTATTTTACTGTTGCAGCTGATGTGTATACTGTTAAATCGTCAGCTTAAATAGACAGACGGGCTTTATTCAAGGTCAGTGGAAGGTCATTTCTAAAAACTGAAAACAATAATGGCCCTAGCCGGCTGCCCTGCAGTACACCACAATCAACTGAATTTGCATGAGAGAGGCATTGGTTAATGAAAACCCTCTGTGTTCTATTAGATAGGTAACTCTCAATCCATAATAAAGCAGAGGATGCAAATCCATCACACCTAAGTTTTTTCAAAAAAGGTTATGATCAATGACATCAAAAGCAACACTGAAGTATAACAAAATAGCTCCCACAATCTTCTTACTATCAATTTATTTCAACCAATCATCAGTCATTTGTGTCAGTGCTGAGCATGTTGAGTGCCCTTCCCTATAATCATGCTGAAAATGTGTTAATTTGTTTTCTGTAAAATAACTTTGTATTTGAACAAACAACTTTTTTCCAAAAGTTTGCTAAGCACTTGTAACAGGCTGATTGGTTGGCTGTTTGAACCATTAAAGGGTGCTCTGCTATTTTTGGGTAGTGGAATGACCTTTGCCTCCCTCCATGTCTGACGACACACAGCGTCTTTCTAGGCTTAAATTGAAGATGTGGCAAACAGGAGTCACAATGTATTCCGATACCAAACTCAGAAATTGACCACCCATGTTGTCGGTACCAGGTGGTTTGTCCTTATTAGATACATTTAAGTTTTGTAGACTCTATTCAGTAATTCCAATGTTATATATTTGCATTTTATTAAAAGTGTATTTCTTTACATATTTTTTTATTTAACTAGGCAAGTCAGAACAAATTCTTATTTCCAATGACGGCCTAAACCGGCCAAACCCGGACGACGCTGGGCCAATTGTGCGCTGCCCTATGGGACTCCCAATCACGGCCGGATGTGATGTAGCCTGGATTCGAACCAGGCACTGCAGTGACGTCTCAGTCGGGAGCCCTACATATAGCCTTCAATATACTAGTAGCTTTCAAAATACCAGTATTTGTGTAAACTTTCTAAAGAAATGCTGGTATAAATAATACAAAATTAAAAATAAAAGTACTTCAAATGATCTATCTATTGTGTTTAAAGGTGGTTGCAATGCTGTGAAAAACTGTTGCATTGTACTAAAGTGTAAAATCGAAACTCCCCAAATATATAATGTCTTGTAAGGGGACTCTTATTTTGAAGGGTAAAAATCCGTAATCGTGCTACCAGTATAATATCATGCTGCAATGAGAACGATAATCTGTTTCTGATGCCCACTCGCAATTGCTCATATGTCGGTGGTATCTGGATCATTGCAACGTCCCTACCGCATTGACATTGAGGTTTAAAATAGCTAAGGGGTTAGGGACGTCTCAAGGAACCCGAATAGCACCCTGACCCTCGCTAATATGCTAACGCGGTTCAGCCTGTCGAAACCCCTCCCATTCTCGTGCGCAGACGCAGTTTTGGATGAGTACATTTTGTCACTTTGTTACCCCTAAAATGTATGGTACACATGGTCATTTACGGTATGCATACATTATTAATTGTACAAATTATATTAGTGTTGCCATCTTTGTAACTGTAATGTTTCAGTATCTTATTTGAACTGAGGAACGGAATGACTTTACTCCTGCATGACTTCATTACCCAAACAACACTTCGCAGACATAAAACTCATCACCGTATTATTGCGGAAGTGCTGAGGCAGGATTATAACTATAGCTCAGTGGATTATAATCACAGAGTTTCTGATTTCGGTTTTCACAGCTCCGTCGCATCTGCAAAATATAGATTGTCATTTTGCTATATCGCTGAATTCGAAAGAAACACGGGATATGGCAGCTTTAAAGTATGCTGGTATGGACGATACAGACAGCGAGGATGAGTTGCCCCCAGGATGGGAAGAGAGATCTACGAAGGATGGATGGGTTTACTATGCGAAGTAAGCGAAAATGAACTATTGCGCATTGCTCATAGTCAACCAGTGCCGCTTGATTTTATGGCAGTGTTATGCTTCCCATAAACCAGTCCTTGAACATACAAGCATTTGGCTGTAACATCGATGCAATATTGCGCACAGAATAGAGCAGTGCTATCAGTAATTGCTAGCTAGTTTGATGGATTCTCTGTGTCTCTCTCTCCACAGTCATGAGGAAATGAAGACTCAGTGGGATCATCCCAAAACAGGGAAGAAGAGACGCTGTGCTGGAGGTTAGAGTTATTCTCCGGGCAGACCCCATTCTCTACTTTGTTCTTTCTCCCACCAACCCCTTACATCCCACCCCATTCAATTTGCTTGGCTTCACAAGCTCCTTGCTCCGCCAAACGCTACGCCCACGGACGTTAGTTTCTTCCCCGTAATGAGTCTGAGTACCTTCCAGACGATTTCTAGAATGGAAATTAATTCTTGACCCGATGGGTTGGGCTAGATCCAGAACACACGTGCATAAAGTGGCGTTTAGAAAATCCGTTTTTGGCTTTGATACTCTGATTGGTTAGTGATGATCCAATCGCTGATTACTTTTTGTACAACACCCCTCATTTTGACTTCATCTTCACAAATTACTTCAATGATGGCAGTCTCAGACCTAAGTATGTAGTGAACAGTAGAGCAGCGGAGGAATTCAGTTGGTGTCGTCAGGCAACCATTCAATATGCCTTTTTGCAAGTGTGTAATTGTCATTACTTATCCACATTGGACCCAATCTTGTGTGTATCATGACTCAGCAGATTTTTTCTTATGCCTCTGGGTGCACCTGAATGTTCATAGTGAGAGGTCAAAACACGGATACACATACAATTCTGCTATTGTATATGTCTCCTTCAGTTAGGATGGCATTCAGTAACAGACCACTCAGAGATAATGAGTTAATGGTATGAATCATGTTTCTGAATGACTTGAGGAGTCTAACTGGAGGATTTTCTTCCCCACAGATCTACCGTATGGATGGGAGCAGGAGATGGATGACAAAGGACAAGTCTTCTATGTGGAGTAAGTCTTCATTTCCTGATGTACTGAACCAGCAAGTTAAGGGGTGACAGTAAAGAAATCAAAACTGGAAGCACTTTATTTTACCGTACATCAATTTACCAGGCATTTAAAAAAGAATGACATGGTATGGTAAATACACAGTAATAACCTACTAATTACTTGTTTGTTTCTTAGGGCTTCAGTTAAATAAGCACCATATTCATATCAGTTACATGTTTTATTCAATACCAGGCAAATAGCAGTGGAAACTGTTCCGTAACATAAAGTGCTACCAAGAATGTATGGCGCCGGACTGCCATTTTACTGGCTTCTAACCAATTGTGCTATTCTGTGTGTTTTTTCGCTTAGTTTGTAACTTTTTTTGTACATAATACATCCACACTGAGCTAAAGGCTAGAGCTGCCACTTTCAAGGAGCTGGACACTAATCCGGATGCTTATAAGAAATACGCTTTGCCCTCCGACAAACCTTCAAACAGGCAAAGTGTCAATACAGGACTAAGATTGAATCATACTACATCGGTTCTGACGCTCTTCGGATGTGGCAGAGCTTGCAAACGATTACGGATTACAAAGGGAAACCCAGCCACTAGCTGCCCAGGGAAGCGAGACTACAATATGAGCTAAATGCCTTTTATGCTTGCTTCAAGGCAAGCAACACTCAACCATGCATGACAGCAACAGCTGTTCCGGACAACTGTGTGATCACGCTCTCCGTAGCCGATGTGAGTAAGACCTTTTAAACAGGTCAACATTCACAAGGCCTCAGAGCCAGATGTATTACCAGGACGTGTACTCAGAGCATGCGCTGACCAACTGGCAAGTGTCTTCACAGACATGTTCAACCTCTCCCTGTCTGAGTCTGTAATAACTACATGTTTCAAGCAGACCACCATAGTCACTGTGCCCAAGAACGCCAAGGTAACCTGCCTAAATGATTACCGCCCCGTAGCACTCACGTCTGTAGCCATGAAAGCTTTAAAAGGCTAGTCGTTGGTCACATCAACAGCATCATCCCAGAAACCCTGGACCCACTACAATTTGCATACCGCCCCAACAGATTCACAGATGACACAATCTCTATTGCACTACATACTGCCCTTTCTCACCTGGACAAAGGAACACCTACGTGAAAATGCTGTTTGTTGACTACAGCTCGGCGTTCAACACCATAGTGCCCTCAAAGCTCATCACTAAGCTAAGGACCCTGGGACTAAACACCTCTCTCTGCAACTGGATCCTGGACTTCCTGAAGGGCCGCCCCCAGGGTCCAGGGTCCGCCACGCTGATCCTCAACACGGGGGCACCACAGGGGTGCGTGCTTAGTCTCTCCCATACTCCCTTTTCACCCACGACTGCTTGGCTACGCACGACTCCAACACCTTCATTAAGTTAAGAGGACACAACAGTGTGATCACTGACAACGATCTGACAGCCTACAGGGAGGAGGTCAGAGAGGTGCCAGGACAACAACCTCTCCCTCAATGTGAGCAAGACAAAAGAGCTTATCGTGGACTACAGGAAAAGGGAGGCTGAGCACGCCCCCATTCACATCGACAGGGCTGTAGTGGAGTGGGTCGAGAGCTTCAAGTTCCTTGGTGTCCACATCGTTAACAAACTATCATGGTCCGAACACACCAAGACAAGACAGTCGGGAAGACAACATGACAATGCCTATTCCCCCTCAGGAGGCTGAAAAGATTTGGCATGTGTTCTCAGCTCCTCAAAAGGTTATACAGCTGCACCATTGCTGGTTGCATCACTGCTTGGTATGGCAACGGCTTGGCATCTGACCGCAAGGCGCTACAGAGGGTAGTGCGTACGGCCCAGTACATCACTGGTGCCGAGCTTCCTGCCATTCAGGACTTCTATACCAGGCGTTATCAGATTGTCAAATTGTCAAAAACTCCTGCCACCCTAGTCATAGACTGTTCTCTCTGTTACCGCACGGCAAGCGGTACCAGAGCACCAAGTATGGGACCAAAAGGCTCCTGAACAGCTTCTACCCTCCAAGCCATAAGACTGCTGAACAGCTTCTACCCTCCAAGCCATAAGACTGCTGAACAGCTTCTACCCTCCAAGCCATAAGACTGCTGAACAGCTTCTACCCTCCAAGCCATAAGACTACTGAACAGCTTCTACCCTCCAAGCCATAAGACTGCTGAACAGCTTCTACCCTCCAAGCCATAAGACTGCTGAACAGCTTCTACCCTCCAAGCCATAAGACTGCTGAACAGCTTCTACCCACAAGCCATACGACTGCTGAACAGCTTCTACCCACAAGCCACAAGACTGCTGAACAGCTTCTACCCACAAGCCCCAAGACTGCTGAACATCTTCTACCCTCCAAGCCATAAGACTGCTGAACATCTTCTACCCTCCAAGCCATAAGACTGCTGAACAGCTTCTACCCTCCAAGCCATAAGACTGCTGAACAGCTTCTACCCTCCAAGCCATAAGACTGCTGAACAGCTTCTACCCTCCAAGCCATAAGACCGCTGCACAGCTTCTACCCTCCAAGCCATAAGACTGCTGAACAGCTTCTACCCCCAAGCCATAAGACTGCTGAACAGCTTCTACCCCCAAGCCATAAGACTGCTGAACAGTTCATCAAATTGCGACCTGGACTATTTGCATTGACCCCATTTTTTACTCTGCTGCTTCTTGCTGTTTATTATCTATGCATAGTTACCTTCCCCTACCTACATGGACATATTACATCAATTTCCTTGACTATCCTGTACCCCTGCACATTGACTCGGTACCGGTACCCCCTCTACATAGCCTCGTTATTGTTATTTTTATTCTTTACTTTAGTTTATTTATTTTTTGCAAATATTTTCTTACTTACTTAAAAAAAAATCATGCATTGTTGGTTAAGGACTTGTAAGTAAGGTCTGCTGTATTCAGCGCATTTGACAAATACAATTTGATTTGATATCTCCCCACTGGTGTAAAGTTGACCCATGGCTGTGAGCAGCCTAACTATTCCCCACTGTCTGCCTGAGACTGTTCATGAGGCCTTGTTTTGGTAGAGAGGGACCTGTTGGAGCATCCGCACAACCACTTAGCTTAGTGTCGTCTTGTCTCATCTGAACTTGGGTATTTCATTTGGTAAAAAATACAACATACAATCTACTCCTTCACCCTTCTCTCTTTCTCTCCCTCTATCCCTGCCCCTTCACTAACAGTCACATTAACAAGAGGAAGACCTACTTTGACCCGCGGCAGGCGTTCACGGTGGAGGACGTGCTGGTGAAGCCGAAGCGTTACGACGGGAACACTGCAGCTCTGGAGATCCTGCAGGGTCGTGACCTCTCAGACAGGGTGGTCCTCATCACCGGGGGAAACTCTGGCATCGGTGAGTTTTGGACTGTGTGTGTATGCACATGTGCCTGTGTAATTAACTTATTTATGCCTCAAAATAGTTAAATGCACCTTCATTATTTCACCAGTAGGTGGGGGTGTTGTACCACACATTTTTTGTCCGGTCCTGACAGTGCTTCTCTGTCGTCCCCCTCATTGTATGCCTTTAAAACCAGACATTCATAAACACTATGAAATGTTACACTTAGACTGAACAAGTCATTCACTAATACCCAACATGATTGTATTGAAGGTCAGTAGCACTTTTCACTCATACCTGTATACAGGTTGAAAATGGCAGATAGTAATTGTAATTGTGTGATGGTGAGAATGCAGGGTTGTGTTCCAAACAAAACAACAACAAGTGTTCTTGCTCTAGTTCCTCAACAGCACAGCTAGGAGAGATAAAAAAAAAACAGACTCTTCTTTGAGTCATGAAGGTGCATTGAAATGACGTAGGAGCTGTGCACACTTTAGAGAGGTGTGTGACCACTTGGAGACACCAGTTAGTCCTCTCACTCAAACCCTTGTCATGTTTGTATCTTATGTTGCACCTACCCTACATTTTCCAGGAATAATCTTATGTTACACCTACCCTACATTTTCCAGTAATAATCTTATGTTACTGAAGGTATCCAGAGTATTTTTAGATTTTGTTATCAACAAATACAGTGAAATGTACAGTAAACGTAATATACACATAAAAATCAACAGTGTAATGTTTGGATTCAGTCTTGTGTCAGGTGAACTGTTGTGTCCTCAACTTTGACCTTGACCTAATAATTTCCCCATAACCTCCAAACTGTTTAATTGCCACCATGCTTTTACATGAGCTTTTCTTCTGTAAGAAACATGTCAATGTAGGCCTAGCCGTACAGGCCAATTCCCACAAGTGTAAAGGGTTAACCCAGCTGAATTGGATGTCATTGTTAACTGTAATGAATGATGGCCATTTGTGGGGAGAAAATGCATGGCTCACTGTATAATGGCCCTGGAAACAAATGTGTTTCTCTGTGTAAATTAGCACAAGTAGCAGCCATTTATCCACAGTCACCGCTTCAGTTGCAGGGAGATAACGACAGCGCGAGGAAAATTAAACAAACATAAAATCGTTAATTGTCTTTGTATTCAAATCATTCCTCTCTCCTAAAGTTCTAGCTTTGTAAATGGAGTGAGTATATCACTAAAGATGTTTGTAAAACAGTGTTGTTGTTTTCAGATTTATAATGACTTCAGACAGCGACTGAACTCATGTGGTTGTAGACTATCTCAGCTTCCCACACTTAATTACTTGTTAGTATATATTACTTTGGGCCAGAGGTTCTGCAACACAGTCAGGTTTGTACCTGGTTATTTTCAAGAAGGAACAAAACAACAAGGATAGCATACAGGGTAGAATAAAGAGATAAACTCTAGCTATCATGTTGAAGTCATTCGAGAGAAACAACTTTTGCCAGGTAAAAATTAACTAGTCAAATGCAAAAACATATAGGCCTTCTGTCACAAAACATATTTTGTCAACTGGATAAAGCTGATGTAGCTTATTACCTGTAACATAGTCCTCTTACTGAGACACTTTCCAGTGAGTGAGATGGTGTTTTTTATTCCTCCAAAAGAGGGCACAGAAGCTCTTTCAGGTGCAATGTGACGATCTGAATAATGCACCGATCTTTACACTTATCAGTCCCTTTGTTTCTCTTAAAATACACAATATCTAACGTATCAAAAACACACTTCGATATTTTAACAAAGTTTCGCTGTTGGTCTATTGATTCTGATTAACCCTGGTGCATTGCACCCGGTCGGTAATTTATTTCCCCCTGTGATAGGGTTCTTGTTTTTCATTGAAAATGATCAGACACAATTATAAATGAAATAACCCATTGATATTATTACAAATATTGTCTATATTGTAATGTTTGTATTGCAGTGTCAATGCCTAATGAACACATATTTACCTAACCTTTGTCCTCCACTTGTCTCCCAGTGTACTGAATATGAATTATCCTGCTGTAATAAACAGTATTCCAATAGTAATTGCCACCAGTAGCGAGCTCCCTTGACATCCTCATGGTCCACATGTGAAATGTGCTTATGCCAATTGACTAGACACAGTGGGAATTGAAATAGCACCAGTTGTGTTTCAATCCTAACGTCAAGGCAATTTTCATTTGTTCAACAGAATCGTTTTAACAGGAAATATGAGGACAATTATTTGTCACTATAGCTGGCTATTATTTATTGTGTTAATTTAGCTGTTAATGCATGGGGAATGTACATATATGAGACCATTAATGCATGAAATGTAATGCTGTCTGTCTGGTGTTGTTAACAGGCCTGAATAGGCTCTAGTAATATTGCTGGAAGGCGATACAGGGATGTGGTGCGTCTCAGCTTACATCATTACTCCTCTTTTCTCCCTCTCTCCTTTTTCATTTAAAAACCAGTAACAACTCCTGTTTTGCTGTAATGGAAATGAATGGTCGCTGTTAGCCGATCTCACCTTCTCGCTCTTTCTCTTTCTCTCTCTCTCTCGCAATTCATTTAAAAGGGGCTTTATTGGCATGGGAAACATATATTTCAACGTTTGTTTGTATACTGCTGCTACCCACTGTTTATTATCAATGCATAGTCACGTCACCCCTACCTACATGTATAAATGACCTCTAACCTGTACCCCCGCACACTGACTCGGTACCGGTACCCCCTGTATATAGCCTCGTTATTGTTATGTTATTGTGTAACTTTTGACATTTTTTACTTTAGTTTATTTGGTAAATATTTTCTTAACTCTTCTTGAACTGCACTGTTGGTTAAGGGCTTGTAAGTAAGCATTTCACGGTCTACATTTGTTGTATTCGGTGCATGTGACAAATAAAGTTTGATTTAATTTGATTTACATTGTTTATTTCACTTGCTTTAGCAATCAACACGTGAGAACTAATTTAACAATATCAACAAAAAACTCTTAGAAATTAACAATAAACATTGTACTCAAAGGTTTAAAAAAGATAGACATTTCAAGAGTTATATTATCAGCTATGTTTTAGCAATGTGCAAATACTGTAGTTGTAGTACGAAATAGTGGTGGAAGATAAACAGATAAATAAAGTAAAGTAAACAGTAAACAGATAAAGTAAACAGATAAATATTGGTAGTATTTACAATGTTTGTACTCCACTGGTTGCCCTTTTGTCATGGCAAATGGCCACAAATCTTGCTGCTGTTATTTGCAAATTGTGGAATTTCACCTAACACATATGGGAGTTTATCGATGGTTGACTTGTTTTTAAATGATTTGTGGGTCTGTGTGATCTGAGGGAAATATGTGTCTCTAATGTGGTCATACATGTAGCAGGAGGTTAGGAAGTGCAGCTCAATTTCCACCTCATTTTGTGGACAGTGGACATATCCTATCTTCTCTTGAGAGCCAGGTCTGCCTATGGTGACTTTACTCAATAGCAAGGCTATTGTCTTGATTTTGGTCAATCACAGTGGTCAGGTATTCTGCCACTGTGCACTCTCTGTTTAGGGCCAGATAGCATACCCATTTGCTCAGTTTTTTTGGTTGATTCTTTCCAGCTGGCTGAGGGGACTCTTCTCTAGGTTACTCTCTCTGTAGGTAAGAGCTTTGTGGTGGAATGTCTGGGTAGCTCTTCCTCTGTGGTTGTAGAATTGAATAGCTCTTTTCTGGATGTTGATAACTAGCAAGTATAGTCTTAATTATACTCTGCATTTTTTTAAAATGTTTTGCTTTGTACACAAAGTATATTCTTGTAGAATTCTTCATGCATCTCAATTGGGTGTTTGTCTCATATTGTGAATTCTTAATTGGTGAGTGGAACCCAGACCTCACAACCATAGGGGGCAATGGGTTCTATTTAAGTGATAATGCACGAGAAGCCAGTGTTTGGAGGATATATTGGCATGGGTGTTGTTAGGCCCAATATTATAAGGACACAAGGCGAGACCCAAATGCAGACGCAGGAAGCAGATGGTTGATCTCCGATATTTATTAATCCAAAGGGTAGGCAAAAGAAAGGTTTGGGACAGGTGAGAGTTCATAAACCGGGTCAGAGTCCAAAACAGTACCAGACGAAGGGCAGTCTCGAGGTCAGGCCAGGCAGGGGTTCAGTAACCAGATCAGAGTCCAAACAGTATAAGGGGATAGGCAGGCTCGAAGACAGAACAAGCAGAGTGGTCAGGCATGTGGGTTCGGAGTCAGGACAGGCAAGGGTTGAAACCAGGAGGACTAGAACCAAAAGAGTTTGGGAAACAAATAGGAGCAAGGAAAACCGCTGGTTGACTTGGCAAACAAGACGAACTGGCACAGAGAGACAGGAAACAGGGATATATACACCGGGGATAATAAGCGACACCTGGAGAGGGTGGAGACAATCACAAGGAAGGTGTGACAAATATATCCTCTAAACACCAGCTTCTAGCACATTATCACTTTTATACAACGGGTTGCCAAAATAATGATTGACATATTTTCATTAAAAACATTTATTTTGATAAAAACAAAACATTTTTTTTGTTGTTGTTGAATTTTACTCCCTTTTCTCCCCAATTTCGTGGTATCCAATTGTTAGTATTTCCTATCTTATCTCATCGCTACGACTCCCGTACGGGCTCGGGAGAGACGAAGGTTGAAAGCCATGTGTCCTCTGAAGCACAATCCAACCAAGCCGCACTGCTTCTTAACACAGCGCGCATCCAACCCGGAAGCCAGCCGCACCAATGTGTCGGAGGAAACACCGTGCACCTGGCGCCGGCCCGCCACAGGAGTCGCTAGTGCTCGATGAGACAAGGACATCCCTACCGGCCAAACCCTCCTTAACCCGGACGACGCTAGGCTAATTGTGCGTCTCCCCATGGACCTCCCAGGCTGCGACAGAGCCTGGGCTCGAACCCAGAGTCTCTGGTGGCACAGCTAGCACTGCGGTGCAGTGTCCTAGACCATCCTTCCACAAGAGGTAGTCCTGACACAAATCTAGGTTTGCTATTTATATCTAGATCTATTGATGTTCCATTGCCAGCCTGTATCTAGCCAACTACAGATAACTTACAGTCACGTCAAAAAGTGCAGCCAGAATAACAGCAAAGTAGCTCTGTTTTCATTTGTTTAAGCTGTTTTATAGAGACATTTATTTAGATACATCCATAACAATGAGCTAATGAGGCGTGATTTCGCCTGGCATAAAAATGTGCTCACTCGTCAGGACACTGTTGTTCAGAGGAGCTAGCCAACAACACAGCTACAGTTACACAATCACTTCAAACTGAAGCTGGAAAGACTGCAAATTAGCTGCGTTTACCTTTTTTTCATTTTTTATTTTTTTAGTATATATCCATAAAAATTATGCCAGCAGATTCATGATTTCAACTTGCTGAGAAATGCTGCCTGCCTGTCTGTCTCATCCCGACTTCCGACACGTTCATTACTATGGGACAGCAGGAGATCGAATTTGAATATTGAAACAATGTTGACAATGTCGGAGAGACAAACATCAAGGTTTATACAAATCTCCGCTGTTGAAAACTAAATGTTAGTCTTAAAGAAATGTGAGATAATGTCTAGATGCTTTTATAGTGGAGATCAACTTTATAAATTGCCTGGCTGGGCTGATGAGACTGTGGATTGCACAGTCAGATGGAACAGAGTAAATAGGCATTTTAACGTCATAGATTTAGCCGGTGGTAACTTGTGGAATAGACACTGGCTGGAATGCAGTTTTAACCAATCAGCATTCAGGATTAGACCCACCAGTTGTATAAAACTGATTGAAGTATTGCTTTGCCGGATCCTATTTGGGATGTCGAGTTTTATGTTCCTTTTGATGGCATAGAAGGCCCTTCTTGCCTTGTCTCTTAGATTGCTCACAGTCTTGTGGAATTTACCTGTTGTGTTGATGTTTAGGCTGAGGTAGGTATAATTATTTGTGTGCTCTAGGGCAACGGTGTCTAGATAGAGCTTTTGTCATTGCAACTGAACTGTTTTAGGAACACCATTCATTTTGTCTTACTGAGATTCACCGTCTGGGCCCAAGTCTGACAGAATCTTTGCAGAAGATCTAGTTGCTTCTGTAGGCCCTCATTGGCTCCTCTTTCTTTCTCTTTCTTTCTCTCTTTTGCTCTCTGTCTCTTTCTGTCGGTCTCTCTCTCTCTCTCTCTCTCTCTCTCTCTCTCTCTCTCTCTCTCTCTCTCTGTCTCTCTCTTTCTGTCTCTTCCCTCTGTCTCTCTCAATTCAATTCAAAGGGCTTTATTGGCATGGGAAACATATAACATTGTCAAAGCAAGTGAAATAGATAAACAAAAGTTCCAAAAGAATAAAGAAATGTGTCTATATACAGTGTTGTAACGATGTTCAAATAGTTAAAGTACAAAAGGGAAAATAAATAAACATATATATATATATATATATATATATATATATATATATATATATATATATATATATATGGTTGCCATTTTCTTGTGGCAACAGGTAACAAATATTGCTGCTGTGATGGCACACTGTGGTATTTCACCCAGTAGATATGGGAGTTTATCAAAATTGGATTTGTTTTCGAATTCGTTGTAGGCCTGTGTAATCTGAGGGAAATATGTGTCTCTGATATGGTCATACATTTGGCAGGAGGTTAGGAAGCTCAGTTTCCACCTCATTTTGTGGAATCTCTCTCTCTCTCTCTCTCTCTCTCTCTTGCTGTCTGTGTAAAGGTAGTCTCCTCTAGTCCTCAGGTCCACCTGTATGTGTGTACCATTGATCCTGTAGGGACTGTAATCCTGCCTCAGGCCTCTCATCCAAACCCATTAACAGCTCCTGTTCTAGCCTTCCTTATTTCCTTCCTTCCTTCCTTCCTTCCTTATTTCCTTCCTTCCTTCCTTCATTCCTTCATTCATTCATTCATTCATTCATTCATTCATTCATTCAACCAACTAACTAACGCTACATGGTTACTGTACATTTACTGGCCAAGGGTCCACTGTACTGTTTGTCCTTAAAGGGCTACCATCACTGAGTGCAGCAAAGGACAACTTATTTAACTTAATTAGAATATTGTTAGCAATACTCATAGTGGTACTGCATGGTCCAGGGGAGGTGTGTGTTCAGTCGGTTAACTTGAGAGCCCGTCAGTATCTTTGTATTTTTAGTTCTTCATAGCACTAAACCTGCTAGCAGTCAACACTTTGTCCTCTGCATGTTCACACCTGTGAACGTGTCCTTTTTCGACTATTCTCATCCAATCTCTACACGGTGAAAGGTTTTGTTTCTGCCATATCTTCAATAGGGAGGATGGAACATGTGAATGAGGCAAAGCATATATTTGTACTAAATATCCACATCCATATACAGTGTTACATGTGTACACTAGATACTCTATAGAACCTGTGTGTGTTCAGGTGAGGGGTGTTGGTCTCTGTGGTGTCTTGTTATTAACTTGATAATATGACGTATGATGAGTTATGGTTAGTTATGCTCCTAGCAACCCTCTGTCTACCCATTCATATCCATCATGACTGGCTCCACAAATAAGACTTCTGTTAAAGGATTCTTGGATTCTTATTATTTTAATCAATTTGATTAATACATTTTTTATCAAGTTGATTTCAAGAACATTTAATTTCACTGTCACGACATAGATTTTTGTGTGCATGATTTGTGGTTTTGGTTTGGTAAATTTCAAGATTTTACAGAGGACATTTTTAGATTGCTGGTTTACAGGTACTCTAGCTCAGAGTTGTTTCTCTAAACATGCAGAGAATTGTACCTAAACAGCTTTCCCCCTCGTCTCTTCACTGTTGACGTTGAGGCTGGTGTTTTGCAGGTACTATTTAATGAAGCTGCCAGTTGAGGACTTGTGAGGCGTCTGTTTTTCAAACTAGACACTCTAATGTACTTGTCCTCTTGCTCAGTTGTGCACCGGGGCCTCCCACTCCTCTTTCTATTCTGGTTAGAGACAGTTTGCACCGTTCTGTGAAGGGAGTAGTACACAGCGTTGTATGAGATCTTCAGTTTCTTGGTAATTTCTCCCATGGAATAGCCTTCATTTCTCAGAACAAGAATAGACTGATGAGATTCAGAAGAAAGTTCTTTGTTTCCAGCCGTTTTGAACCTGTAATCAAACCCACAAATGCTGATGCTCCAGATACTCAACTAGTCTAAAGAAGGCCAGTTGTATTGCTTCTTTTATCAGGACAACTGTTTTCAGCTGTGCTAACATAATTGCAAAAGGGTTTTCTAATGATCAATTAGACTTTTAAAATGATACACTTGGATTATCTAACACAATGTGTCATTGGAACACAGGAGTGGTGGTTGCTGATAATGGGCCTCTGTACGCCTATGTAGATATAAAAATCAGCCGTTTCCAGCTACAATAATCATTTACAACATTAACAATGTCTACACTGTATTTATGGTCAATTTGATGTTATTTTAATGGACTAGAAATGTGATTTTCTTTCAAAAACGACATTTCTAAGTGACCCCATTTGTAAGTGATCATCCTATCTCTAAAAATCATTCCCTTGGCGTTTTAGGTCTTTGAATGTTATTTGTTATTCATGAAAGAGTGTTATTGTTTGGTGTTTGTGTTGATCCCTGTGTTGTGTTGTGTGGATTATGAGCTAGGCCTGCTCTCTCCTCTCTCTGGAAGGACAGCTCACTAAACTGATGCAGCCAGTCGCTGAGAAAGAGAGAGAGAGAGGGAGGGAGTGGACAGGAGGGAGGCTCAGTGTGCAGGTTAAGCCCATAGCCAGGCTTTGTGAGTGAGCATTAGATTGAGGCAGATTTGTTAAGCATAACTGCCATTAAATTGGCAGCAAAGCCCTGGTATTTACTGCACCACTGCTGTTTGTGAATGAGGAGCCCTTAAAGAGCGGCCCAGCCATGTGTTAAGCCCACCGCCTGGTACGGAGGGGATTCATTATTCATGCTTGGACTGACTGGGAGGAAGTAGAGGATAACAAGATGCAACAGACATGTGTGTGTCTCTGTATACACTGTATGTGTGCAAATATGCTTGAGTGTGTATGTGTGTATATCACTGTGGGACAATCTCTTGTGTAAAGTCCCCTGTCTCAATCTCTTGTGTACAGTCCCCTGTCTCAATCTCTTGCGTAAAGTCCCCTGTCTCAATCTCTTGTGTAAAGTCCCCTGTCTCAATCTCTTGTGTAAAGTCCCCTGTCTCAACATGCTGTTGTGCTGTCTCAATCTCTTGTGTACAGTCCCCTGTCTCAAACTCTTGTGTAAAGTCCCCTGTCTCAATCTCTTGTGTAAAGTCCCCTGTCTCAATCTCTTGTGTACAGTCCCCTGTCTCAAACCCTTGTGTAAAGTCCCCTGTCTCAAACCCTTGTGTAAAGTCCCCTGTCTCAATCTCTTGTGTAAAGTCCCCTGTCTCAATCTCTTGTGTAAAGTCCCCTGTCTCAACATGCTGTTGTGCTGTCTCAATCTCTTGTGTACAGTCCCCTGTCTCAAACTCTTGTGTAAAGTCCCCTGTCTCAATCTCTTGTGTACAGTCCCCTGTCTCAAACTCTTGTGTAAAGTCCCCTGTCTCAATCTCTTGTGTAAAGTCCCCTGTCTCAATCTCTTGTGTAAAGTCCCCTGTCTCAAACCCTTGTGTAAAGTCCCCTGTCTCAAACCCTTGTGTAAAGTCCCCTGTCTCAAACTCTTGTGTAAAGTCCCCTGTCTCAAACCCTTGTGTACAGTCCCCTGTCTCATTGGACTTGGCTGGTGTTATTATAAATGAGGAAATGGAAGGGTTTTACAACTGGCATTTCATGTCCTCTCTGAGGAAGATGTTTATTGGCTACGTAATGAGAACCAGTTATGGTTGGTTAGTCAAATTATTCAACTTTATTAACCTTGGATCAAATTCACAATGCAGTCCCAAACTGTTGTAACATGCGAGGGAATTGTGTCGTAGGCCAAGAGGGTTCGATAATGATTACAGTTGTAATATAATTTAACTGGTATGGTTAGAGAGAGAGGATGGAATACATATGTGCTTAAAGCCCTCAGTGGATTCAAATGAAAGGTGACTGGGTTATTGTGTGTAGTGAAGTAGTTTATGGAACCATCAGGTTTACAGTGTGGGGATGACGAGGAGATGAAGCTACGTAGGGGGGGTTTTGATGACAGTGATGAAAATAGCCCTCCGTTGTGTGTGTGTGTGTGTGTGTGTGTGTGTGTGTGTGTGTGTGTGTGTGTGTGTGTGTGTGTGAGAGAGCAGTGTGGAGCATGAGATAGGGGACATGAGGATTGTGCGGGCCAGGTGGGAGGTTAAGAGGGGCCAGGCCAGGGCTAATAGAACCACTTCAGGCCTCTCCGGTGGAACAACTTACACCTGGGCTGTAATTACAAACCATACATCCCACTTTTGGGGTGACACCACCTCCCTGGAACTAATGGAAGGGCTGCAGTTGGAATGGAGGAGAATTAGAGCGCTCCTCATTGCAGGCGTGGAGTCCGGTCTTTTGGGCCTTAAAGTACTCTAGAGTAGGAACAGGTGTATTCATCGTTGAGACGCACAGGAGGTACTGCAGTAAGATTAGTTAGGAATTGGGGAGAGCTGAGTGTTCATTAGAGCAGGTGGAAGTTCTCTATAGAGCGAGAGAATGAGTGTAAACCTTTTTAGTTAACACTGTTAGTGTGAATAATTATGTTGTACAGTTTTGATTTGGTAGAGAGAAAGAGAAGGAGCATGAGATATTTGGGGGCTAGAGAAAGTGAGGTTATTTACCAGAAGATACCGACCCTACCGTTACGCTTGTTTACACGGCGCTGGGGTCGGAACACAATCATGGTTACATTAATACACCTTGGAGCCGGCCGAGATATGGGTCGGAAAATTCACCTCAATGCAGGGATGAGATATGCCACTGTTTTCCTAACTTCACCTTTACCCATCCCTGCATTGAGGTAAGTTTTCCGAACCAATATCTCGCGCCGGCTTCAGTGTCTTAATGTAACCATGATTGCCATTCTGACCAAGGGCAGACTTAGCGATTTTCCTTCAATTCAGAGAAAGCGGAGAAAGCATCCGAGCGAGCAAAACAGCGCCCCTCTGTCTTACTATATGTAGCCCATGTATCTGATGCTGTCTGGCCAGAAAGAGTATGACATGCCATAATTGTTTTTGTCCAGACAGCATCAAATACAGTACATTGGCTACACATGGGCCACAAATGTCCTCTGCCTCGACGACAATGGCAGTATTATCAGCAGCACCTGTCTTTTTACCAAATAAATGCTTATTGTATTCCCCTAGTCAGGGCAATGCACAGACCTTTCATAATTCATATGTCAAAATTCATAACCAACTGACTCTGTAGAGACAATGCTTACATTTTTGAGCATTGGTCTATTTAGTTCTGCAACAACACTCTCACTCATCACCACAAATTGTAAGCAAGCTAGTTACAGTGCCTCCTAAAGACATGATTGACACAGGGAAAAGAGGCTGGGCTATCAGCTGGTCATTAATATTGATGATTGATGTAAATCAGCTAGCTCCATTTCTTTTACTGATTTGTAATTTACCTCTCTATCGTTCTGTCTCTCTCTGCTGTGCGTATCAGCCAACCAGACCGACTGTTGATGATGCTGTAGGCTAAATCAAGTGTTAATCAATGGTGTGCTGCTGTGGCATTACTGTTCATATTTAAACCAGGTATCTAACTACACACACTAGAATGGTGAGTGTATCTCTCTTGCCATGCATGTTTGGATACCGGGCGCGTGTGAGCGCCGTACAGGGAAGATCAACAGGCGCAACCAACCAACCAACCAACTAACGGACGGGTTGGGGGTGGGGGGGTGAACTTGATGACAACTTGCAGGGAGTGAATTCCGAACAACAATGACAAAGAATGTATACAAAAAATGATTTTGGGGTCCTTTGGAGACTGGAAGGGGAAAGGGGCATGTGCACGTGACTGCCCCTAGTCTAAGGGCCGGGGATGGGTTTCTACTAAGATAACGTATGGAATTGTTTTAAGATACCAAGGATCATTTAGCTATTTGATTTGGAATTTTAGATATGAAAATATATACACCGCTCAAAAAAATAAAGGGAACACTTAAACAACACAATGTAACTCCAAGTCAATCACACTTCTGTGAAATCAAACTGTCCACTTAGGAAGCAACACTGATTGACAATACATTTCACATGCTGTTGTGCAAATGGAATAGACAACAGGTGGAAATTATAGGCAATTAGCAAGACACCCCCAATAAAGGAGTGGTTCTGCAGGTGATGACCACAGACCACTTCTCAGTTCCTATGCTTCCTGGCTGATGTTTTGGTCACTTTTGAATGCTGCCGATGCTTTCACTCTAGTGGTAGCATGAGACGGAGTCTACAACCCACACAAGTGGCTCAGGTAGTGCAGCTCATCCAGGATGGCACATCAATGCGAGATGTGGCAAGAAGGTTTGCTGTGTCTGTCAGCATAGTGTCCAGAGCATGGAGGCGCCACCAGGAGACAGGCCAGTACATCAGGAGATGTGGAGGAGGCCGTAGGAGGGCAACAACCCAGCAGCAGGACCGCTACCTCCGCCTTTGTGCAAGGAGGAGCAGGAGGAGCACTGCCAGAGCCCTGCAAAATGACCTCCAGCAGGCCACAAATGTGCATGTGTCGGCTCAAACGGTCAGAAACAGACTCCATGAGGGTGGTATGAGGGCCCGACGTCCACAGGTGGGGGTTGTGCTTACAGCCCAACACCTTGCAGGACGTTTGGCATTTGCCAGAGAACACCAAGATTGGCAAATTCACCACTGGCGCCCTGTGCTCTTCACAGATGAAAGCAGGTTCACACTGAGCACATGTGACAGACGTGAGTCTGGAGACGCCGTGGAGAACGTTCTGCTGCCTGCAACATCCTCCAGCATGACCGGTTTGGCGGTGGGTCAGTCATGGGGTGGCATTTCTTTGGGGGGCCGCACAGCCTTCCATGTGCTCGCCAGAGGTAGCCTGACTGCCATTAGGTACCGAGATGAGATCCTCAGACCCCTTGTGAGACCATATGCTGGTGCGGTTGGCCCTGGGTTCCTTCTAATGCAAGACAATGCTAGATCTCATGTGGCTGGAGTGTGTCAGCAGTTCCTGCAAGAGGAAGGCATTGATGCTATGGACTGGCCCGCCCGTTCCCCAGACCTGAATCCAATTGAGCACATCTGGGACATCATGTCTCGCTCCATCCACCAACATTGCACACAGACTGTCCAGGAGTTGGCGGATGCTTTAGTCCAGGTCTGGGAGGAGATCCCTCAGGAGACCATCCGCCACCTCATCAGGAGCATGCCCAGGCGTTGTAGGGAGGTCATACAGGCACGTGGAGGCCACACACACTACCGAGCCTCATTTTGACTTGTTTTAAGGACATTACATCAAAGTTGGATCAGTCTGTAGTGTGCTTTTCCACTTTAATTTTGAGTGTGACTCCAAATCCAGACCTCCATGGGTTGATAAATTTGATTTCCATTGATCATTTTTGTGTGATTTTGTTGTCAGCACATTCAACTAGGTAAAGAAAAAAGTATTTAATAAGAATATTTCATTCATTCAGATCTAGGATGTGTTATTTTAGTGTTCCCTTAATTTTTTGGAGCAGTGTATATATTTGATGAAACATTGAATTTGGCCTTATTGCTATAAGCCCATTAATAACAAATTAATACATGGAAAAACAGTCAAAAATGTTATCAAAAGGAAGTATGTTTTGAAGTGTCTGTTCTGTATGTGAGAGAGAGAAGAAAGCTCAGAATAATTTGTATAATATTTTATCATGGAATTACCTTCAACGTGGAAATATTAACTTCCATTCATTTTTTCAGCCCGGTACCTTCAGATGAGTCTAGTGACACTTGTGTGGGGTCATAGAGAAAAACGGAGAACACCATCGTTCGTAAATCTCATCTTTCCATAGAGAGTCATATAATTGTGTAGGCCATACCGTTCGGACGCTACCAATGTTTTCATGAGAAGACCGATTTTCAGGATGTCTCCTGGCCTGACAAATACTGATGTAGCTCAGCCACCTTCCAGTGGAATTTTTAATTTATCCTTTATTTAACTAGCAAGTCAGTTAAGAACAAATTCTTATTTTCAATGATGTCCTAGGAACAGTGGGTTAACTGCCTGTTCAGGGGCAGAACGATAGATTTGTACCTTGGGGATTTGAACGTGCAGCCTTTCGGTTACTAGTCCAACGCTCTAACCACTAGGCTACCGTAGCCCATGCAAAGAAATCTTAAACAGACAGATTTTGATGGCGATGACGTCTCCAGCGGAGCATGAGAAGACCTCAAGCTGAGAAATTATTATTTTTGTATCTATTTTTTTATGCCCAGATCATGAGGTCCCTTGATGGTGTGAGGCAATCACCTCTTCTGCCTAATGGTAAATAGACCAGTGCCTCCGACTTCAGTGCAGTTCAGTGTAAACAAGAATAACGGTAGGGTCTAAATCTTCTGGCAAGGGAGGTTATCTGTTTGCCAAATAAACATGTTTACCATTGTGGGTTTTAATGATCTGATTTTAGCTCTGTTTGCCCAAATCAACACAGTTCATTGTCGTAAAATGCTTTTCCATTTGCCAAATAAACAGGTTTACTGGTAATGATCTCATTAGGCTGAGCCAATACACCTGTGTATGGAGGAAATACGGAGAGGGGTGTTGGGCCTCGCAGGACAAACAGAGCGTTAAATCACACTCATTATTGGGGATATCAGGATGGCCAGGATCCTAATGTACCATGCAGAGCATCCACTGCTTTATAGAGATGTTTCTCTGATTGTACAATAATACAGTGTTTTACTTATGGATGCTATGGACCTTCAAAATGATGAAGATTCTCCATTGAAAATGCTTTTTAATCCTGAAGTAGTATTAATCTGGGTCCAGGAAACCAGTCCTAAGAGTGTGGTGTGTCGTGTGGTGTGTCTTTCCCTAGTCTAAACGCTTACTGTTGAGTAGGCCTTTCATTATCCCTGAGTAGAACATACCCCAGCTTGACCTCCTGTCATGTTCTACAGTCTGAGTGGAACGCTAAATAACCTCCCCCTGTTGTTCACCTGACCAGGAACTAATCTCCACACCACCTCCGTACAGGAAACACAGGCTTGAGGGTGGGGAGTCTTTGTAAACCAACGGCACTCTCGTTATTTCACAATTAATGCCAAGCCCTTGTTATTTGTCATGAAGAAAACACGTCTCTGTCACCCATGTTGTTGTTGTCATATTCTAATTTGTTCTCCATTATGGAAAACACTGGTGTCGATTAATTTCACTTTCATGCTTGGTACACACAACAAGTGAGTGTGGGGTGGCATTGTTTACCCAGCTGCCAGTGTTCTTGTCCAATTTAGACAGGATGGAATAATCATTGTTTAAGCTGTAGCAGGCATGTCTAACCTCCTGTTCTTGACTGCTGTTTATTCTTTGTAAATATGAGTAGAACTTTGGGTTTGTTGCTGTCTGGTTCATTGTATAATGTAGGGTAAATCAGATGTTTCGTTTGAGAAACATTCCCATTTGACATATTAGTATTAGTATTTGAACTGGTAAGGGGTATTTTAACAACTATAAAACTAGTCTGAGAGAGCGAGAAAAAGTTTGTCAAGGCTCTGTGATACTTGGTATGTAAGATTATGCCTGTTCAAACACCATTTTAAAAAGTGTTTATTTATCATTTTCTCACAGTCCAAGTGCAACACTTTCTCTTCTTTCATTTTGTTATTATGTTCGTGTCCTTTTCCTGCGAGGGGACGCGTGGCAGCGCATTTTCCATTACACCTAATAAGTGTCATATGATTTAATTCCATGCTTCAGTTGTCATCGAGACCTTCCAATCCCACTCCAATTTACAGTTTTAATAGATATTACTCTTTAACACTCCACTCACAATTAGGCCTCCTAGTTCTCCATTTAATGAAAATCAGATTAAGACCTAATCTAATTACTGGTTGGTTTTAATCCACGCTGGTTGTGGCACTGGCTGTCTGCCACTCCCTCTCTGTCACAACCACTTAGCGGGCATCAACCTGCCCTACCGGCCTGTCACTCATCACTCTATGACTGTGTGTGTGTGTGTGTGTGTGTGTGTGTGTGTGTGTGTGTGTGTGTGTGTGTGTGTGTGTGTGTGTGCACATGCTGTGTGTGTCTGTTTATTAAAGATGTATACATGACTGTCAAAGGAAATGATTGAGAAATAGTGTACCACTGAGTGGATACTGAACGGTTTATAGCACACTGTTAATATCAACATCCACGGATGGGAAAGTTAGTCAATCTTAACAGGAAATAAAAACATGATTTAAGGAAAATGTAATCTCGTAAATGAATTCTACCTCTGGGTTGAAATGACCCATTTAGACTGGCAATTTGGAAATTAACTTCTGTCTCTATCTTGTTTTTTTTTGTCCGTTTTATCGTGACTACATGATTTGTATGGAGTCGTGAAGTAGTCTTGTACTGATAAATCCAGTTTCTATCAGAACCACTCTTTTGATGTAATAAATGTCTTTATCAGGCAGTCTTTGAAGTGCTAGAATATCACACCAAGGTTTTATATGGACGTTTCTTCAAGTCAGTCGAATGGTTCACATTTTCTAGTTGTCCTCTCTATAACTTCAGTAGTTAACCTAATCATCAACATCATTATTGTTATTGCTAGCAGAACTGATATCACATTATCACTCCAACCAATATGAATCTCCATGTTTCTCTCAGTACAGTCAGTGGATAGTGATAACTTGTAAAATGGCTTGTGGTTGGTTTCCTATAACTGTATCCGAGACTAGTGGGTGAAGTCCTGTACCACATTAATTCAATCAGTTTCATCACTTCACAGAGACATGATTAACTTTCCCTGGTAGACCCTTTGGCTTCCTCCTCAGTGATAGAATCCATATCTATGTTTAATATAATTTCTAACTCATCTTATTCCCCTTCACAGTCAATTGCCCTGAGTATCTCCAAATTATCTCCCAAAATAACTCCTCTTTAAAGCATTACTCCCTCTGTCTCCCTCCTCTCTATCTTCTCTCCCTCCACCCCCTCTGTTGCTCCCCTCTTCCATGCCCCTTCCTCTCGATTCAATTCAATTCAAGGGATTTATTGGCATGGGAAACATTGCTAAAGAAAGTGAAGTAGATAATAAACAAAAGTGAAATAAACAATAAAAATTAACAGTAAACATTACACTCACAGAAGTTCCAAAATAATAAAATACATTTCAAATATTGTAACGATGTGCAAATAAACATAAATATGGGGTGTATTTACAATTATGTTTGTTCTTCACTGGTTGGCCTTTTCTTGTGGCAACAAGTCATACATCTTGATGCTGTGATGGCACACTGTGGTATTTCATCCAATAGATATGGGAGTTTATCAAAATTGGGTTTGTTTTCTAATTCTTTGTGGATCTGTGTAAACATCTCTCTCTCCCTACCCCTGTTGCTACCTCCTCTCTGTGTGTAGGTTTTGAGACAGCCAAGTCGTTTGCCCTCCATGGGGCCCATGTGATCCTGGCCTGTAGGAATCTCTCCAAGGCCATCAAGGCTGTCAGCCTCATACAGCAGGAGTGGGTGAGTCACACGCTGCTGGAGTTTTATTAACCTACACATACAGTACACACTGCTGGAGGTTTATTAACCTACACATACAGTACACACTGCTGGAGTTGTATTAACCTACACATACAGTACACACTGCTGGAGGTTTATTAACCTACACATACAGTACACACTGCTGGAGGTTTATTAACCTACACATACAGTACACACTGCTGGAGTTGTATTAACCTACACATACAGTACACACCGCTGGAGGTTTATTAACCTACACATACAGTACACACTGCTGGAGGTTTATTAACCTACACATACACACTGCTGGAGGTTTATTAACCTACACATACAGTACACACTGCTGGAGGTTTATTAACCTACACATACACACTGCTGGAGGTTTATTAACCTACACATACACACTGCTGGAGGTTTATTAACCTACACATACAGTACACACTGCTGGAGGTTTATTAACCTACACATACAGTACACACTGCTGGAGGTTTATTAACCTACACATACAGTACACACTGCTGGAGGTTTATTAACCTACACATACAGTACACACTGCTGGAGGTTTATTAACCTACACATACACACTGCTGGAGGTTTATTAACCTACACATACAGTACACACTGCTGGAGGTTTATTAACCTACACATACAGTACACACTGCTGGAGGTTTATTAACCTACACATACAGTACACACTGCTGGAGGTTTATTAACCTACACATACAGTACACACTGCTGGAGGTTTATTAACCTAAACATACACACTGCTGGAGGTTTATTAACCTACACATACAGTACACACTGCTGGAGGTTTATTAACCTACACATACAGTACACACTGCTGGAGGTTTATTAACCTACACATACAGTACACACTGCTGGAGGTTTATTAACCTACACATACAGTACACACTGCTGGAGGTTTATTAACCTACACATACAGTACACACTGCTGGAGGTTTATTAACCTACACATACAGTACACACTGCTGGAGGTTTATTAACCTACACATACACACTGCTGGAGGTTTATTAACCTACACATACACACTGCTGGAGGTTTATTAACCTACACATACAGTACACACTGCTGGAGGTTTATTAACCTACACATACACACTGCTGGAGGTTTATTAACCTACACATACAGTACACACTGCTGGAGGTTTATTAACCTACACATACAGTACACACTGCTGGAGGTTTATTAACCTACACATACACACTGCTGGAGGTTTATTAACCTACACATACAGTACACACTGCTGGAGGTTTATTAACCTACACATACAGTACACACTGCTGGAGGTTTATTAACCTACACATACAGTACACACTGCTGGAGGTTTATTAACCTACACATACACACTGCTGGAGGTTTATTAACCTACACATACACACTGCTGGAGGTTTATTAACCTACACATACAGTACACACTGCTGGAGGTTTATTAACCTACACATACAGTACACACTGCTGGAGGTTTATTAACCTACACATACAGTACACACTGCTGGAGGTTTATTAACCTACACATACAGTACACACTGCTGGAGGTTTATTAACCTACACATACACACTGCTGGAGTTTTATTAACCTACACATACAGTACACACTGCTGGAGGTTTATTAACCTACACATACACACTGCTGGAGGTTTATTAACCTACACATACACACTGCTGGAGGTTTATTAACCTACACATACAGTACACACTGCTGGAGGTTTATTAACCTACACATACAGTACACACTGCTGGAGGTTTATTAACCTACACATACAGTACACACTGCTGGAGGTTTATTAACCTACACATACACACTGCTGGAGGTTTATTAACCTACACATACAGTACACACTGCTGGAGGTTTATTAACCTACACATACACACTGCTGGAGGTTTATTAACCTACACATACAGTACACACTGCTGGAGGTTTATTAACCTACACATACAGTACACACTGCTGGAGGTTTATTAACCTACACATACAGTACACACTGCTGGAGGTTTATTAACCTACACATACAGTACACACTGCTGGAGGTTTATTAACCTACACATACAGTACACACTGCTGGAGGTTTATTAACCTACACATACAGTACACACTGCTGGAGGTTTATTAACCTACACATACACACTGCTGGAGGTTTATTAACCTACACATACAGTACACACTGCTGGAGGTTTATTAACCTACACATACAGTACACACTGCTGGAGGTTTATTAACCTACACATACAGTACACACTGCTGGAGTTGTATTAACCTACACATACAGTACACACTGCTGGAGGCTTATTAACCTACACATACAGTACACACTGCTGGAGGTTTATTAACCTACACATACAGTACACACTGCTGGAGGTTTATTAACCTACACATACAGTACACACTGCTGGAGGTTTATTAACCTACACATACAGTACACACTGCTGGAGTTTTATTAACCTACACATACAGTACACACTGCTGGAGTTGTATTAACCTACACATACAGTACACACTGCTGGAGGTTTATTAACCTACACATACAGTACACACTGCTGGAGGTTTATTAACCTACACATACACACTGCTGGAGGTTTATTAACCTACACATACAGTACACACTGCTGGAGGTTTATTAACCTACACATACACACTGCTGGAGGTTTATTAACCTACACATACACACTGCTGGAGGTTTATTAACCTACACATACAGTACACACTGCTGGAGGTTTATTAACCTACACATACAGTACACACTGCTGGAGGTTTATTAACCTACACATACAGTACACACTGCTGGAGGTTTATTAACCTACACATACACACTGCTGGAGGTTTATTAACCTACACATACAGTACACACTGCTGGAGGTTTATTAACCTACACATACACACTGCTGGAGGTTTATTAACCTACACATACAGTACACACTGCTGGAGGTTTATTAACCTACACATACAGTACACACTGCTGGAGGTTTATTAACCTACACATACAGTACACACTGCTGGAGGTTTATTAACCTACACATACAGTACACACTGCTGGAGGTTTATTAACCTACACATACAGTACACACTGCTGGAGGTTTATTAACCTAAACATACACACTGCTGGAGGTTTATTAACCTACACATACAGTACACACTGCTGGAGGTTTATTAACCTACACATACAGTACACACTGCTGGAGGTTTATTAACCTACACATACAGTACACACTGCTGGAGGTTTATTAACCTACACATACAGTACACACTGCTGGAGGTTTATTAACCTACACATACAGTACACACTGCTGGAGGTTTATTAACCTACACATACAGTACACACTGCTGGAGGTTTATTAACCTACACATACACACTGCTGGAGGTTTATTAACCTACACATACACACTGCTGGAGGTTTATTAACCTACACATACAGTACACACTGCTGGAGGTTTATTAACCTACACATACACACTGCTGGAGGTTTATTAACCTACACATACAGTACACACTGCTGGAGGTTTATTAACCTACACATACAGTACACACTGCTGGAGGTTTATTAACCTACACATACACACTGCTGGAGGTTTATTAACCTACACATACAGTACACACTGCTGGAGGTTTATTAACCTACACATACAGTACACACTGCTGGAGGTTTATTAACCTACACATACAGTACACACTGCTGGAGGTTTATTAACCTACACATACAGTACACACTGCTGGAGTTTTATTAACCTACACATACAGTACACACTGCTGGAGGTTTATTAACCTACACATACACACTGCTGGAGGTTTATTAACCTACACATACAGTACACACTGCTGGAGGTTTATTAACCTACACATACAGTACACACTGCTGGAGGTTTATTAACCTACACATACAGTACACACTGCTGGAGTTGTATTAACCTACACATACAGTACACACTGCTGGAGGCTTATTAACCTACACATACAGTACACACTGCTGGAGGTTTATTAACCTACACATACAGTACACACTGCTGGAGGTTTATTAACCTACACATACAGTACACACTGCTGGAGGTTTATTAACCTACACATACAGTACACACTGCTGGAGTTTTATTAACCTACACATACAGTACACACTGCTGGAGTTGTATTAACCTACACATACAGTACACACTGCTGGAGGTTTATTAACCTACACATACACACTGCTGGAGGCTTATTAACCTACACATACACACTGCTGGTGCTTTATTAAAGAGATTCTCTGATACTTATGTGTACTTTTGAGCCAGTTGTTCTGAAACTAGCACTCACGAGCCAAAAGTGGTCCCCTAAAATGAGTACGTCTCACATGTGCACTTCAGTGGAGGCTGGTTGGAAGAGCTATAGGATGACGGGTTCATTGTAATGGCTACAATGGAATAAATAGAACGGTATCAAACACATCAAACATATGGAAACCAAATGTTTGACTCCGTTCCACTCATTCCATTCCAGCCATTACAATGAGCCGTCCTATTGCTCCTCCCACCAGCCTCCACTGGTGCAGATATATGCACCACGTCATTTCTCTCTCGCTCTGCTGTTTGTGCATGATATGCCTCTTGCTAGCTGTCACTCGCTTGGCGAGGGGCTGAAGCTCATTGGTTGAACTCGAATTGGTAGTGGGTTGGCCCACGGGTGGGAATGTAGGGAAAATGGCACAGCACAACAGTTTCCAGCAAAAAAGTTGCTTTCACACTAGGGATTGTGTAGCTAGTTGAGGTAAAACAATAATTCTGCTCACATGTTATGCATTGATCCATCCAGCCCAAAGTGGAAGGTTTAAAAATACTTAGTAGTCGCCAAAGTTCCGGGGCATGTCTTTAACCTACACATACTGTACACACACACTGAAAACACTTGAATCCCACATCAGTGAGAGTTCAGAGAACTTTGCAATGGGATGGCTGTTTCATATAGAGGTGAAGGAGAGATGGAGGAATGGAGAGAGAGGGTGTCTGATAATTACCTGAGATTATAACAGTACAATTTTAGCGCCTCCAGATTTATGAGTGGGGGGAAATAAACAAGTGGGATGTGTCTGCTGGAGCAGAAAGAATAAGCCATTAGTACTGGGTTGATTACCGGGAGAGAGAGGGGAGGGAGAGAGAGAGAACTCATTGCACAAAGTGAGATAGAGTAAGTGAGGGAATGAGTGAGAGGGAGAGAGAGCATAGTGGGAGAAACTGAGAAGAGAGGGAACACTGAGTGAAGAGAGATGAAGACTGATAGATAGCAGGATGTGAATGATAACAGACCTACAGTTTTAAACTCAACCCAGATCTCTAATTAAACAAACATATTCCTAAACAGCAATGCTTGTTGTTTCTTAAATTCATTTGTTGTAAAAGTTCAGGTAGCAGATAATAGACCATATCAGATATTTATGTAGTTGGTGCTGTATATGAACTTTTTCTAACTTGAAAAATGATTGCCGGAAACTACCGAACGCAAGATTGTAATTTCTATGACTCACACAGTGGAGGAACCATTGCCTGTAGACTAGTGTACATGGTAAGCTGGTGACCAAGTGGTACTTCATCTTTAGTATGGAAACGGCTGTGAGATTTTTCTAAAATATTCACAATGTATTGGCACATTTCAAATCTAATTTCATCAATTACATGTGGACATTTTTTTTTTGAGTTAACATTAGCATATCAGCGACAAATGAAACAGAACGTGAATTCTCTCCTCCCTCTCTCCCCAGTTTTAGCTTGTGGCTATCACTGTCTAGCTGGCTAGGCTTGGGATATTTATTAGCCTATACCAGTGTCACAATTAGCTGTGTTATCGACATATGGCAGTACACAAACCAAATCTATCTCACTTATTTTGCCAGCTAGAAAGAAATAGCCACAAATTCATTCAGAAACAGAGGAAGAGAACTAGCTATATCAAGCTAAAGCTAGCTGCTGCCTCTTCAACTTTGAAGCAACTGTGACAACATCGATCCAAAGATAAAAAAACAAAAACACTTTCCCATTAAGCAAAATCCACCCATCCAAAGACTGGCTCCGGGGATTCTCAGAAATACCACCAGATCCGCGATCGGATCCATGGCCGGAGCGTCGCATTTCAGTGAAGCCTGCAACTAGCAGTTTAGAAAACTCCCCCGGAGCCACAGATTGAATTACCGCAGTGTGCAGCCCCCACATCGCGCAGGCCCAACATATTACATATTCCATTCCTAAAATCTGCCATCAGTCCAGTGTAGGGAATAAAGTGCCTTCAGAAAGTATTCATACCACTTGATTTATTCCACATTTTGTTGCCTGAATTCAAAATGGATTAAATTGATTTATTGGCTCACCCATATACACACAATACCCCAAAATGACAAAGTGAAAACATGTTTTTAGACATTTTTGCAACATTTTTGAAAATGAAATACTGAAATATCTAATTTACATAAGTAGTCATACCCCTGAATCAAGACTTTGTAGAAGCACCTTTGGCAGCGATTACAGCTGTGGGGTTTTCTGGGTAAGTCTCTAATAGCTTTCCACACCTTTTTCCATTTATTATTTTCAAAATTCTGACTGCCCCTGACTGCCCTTGACCAGCACAAAAACTTATGTAGCCTACTGCATTAGCATCGAATAGTCCCCGCGATATGCAACTTTTCAGGGAAGTTAGGAACCAATATACACAGGAAGTTAGAAAAGCTAAGTCCATGGAGAATAAGTGCACCTCCTCCCAGCTGCCCACTGCCCACCGATAATCTATGATAATCGATCATTTCAATAAGCATTTTTCAACGGCTGGCCATGCTTTCCACCTGGCTACCCCTACCCCGGTCAACAGCCCTGCACCCCCCACAGCAACTTACCCAAGCCTCCCCATTTCTCCTTCACCCAAATCCAGATAGCTGGTGTTCTGAATGAGCTGCAAAATCTGGACCCATACAAATCAGCTGGGCTAGATAATCTGGACTCTCTTTCTAAAATTAAAGACAGTACTGTGCAGCCGTTTTCATCGACCTGGCCAAAGCTTTCGACTCTGGCAATCACCGTATTCTTATCGGCAGACTCAACAGCCTTGGTTTCTCTAATGACTGCCTCGCCTGGTTCACCAACTACTTCTCAGATAGAGTTCATTGTGTCAAATCGGAGGGCCTGTTGTCCGGACCTCTGGCAGTCTCTATGGGGGTGCCACAGGGTTCAATTCTCGGGCTGACTCTTTTCTCTGTATACATCAATGATGTTGCTATTGCTGCTGGTGATTCTCTGATCCACCTCTACGCAGGCGACACCATTCTGTATACATCTGGCCCTTCTTTGGACACTGTGTTAACAAACCTCCAGAAGACCTTCAATGCCATACAACACTCCTTCCGGGGCCTCCAACTTCTCTTAAATGCAAGCAAAACTAAATGCATGCTATTCAACCGATCACTGCCCGCGCCCGCCTGCCCGTCTAGCATCACTACTCTGGACGGGTCTGACTTAGAATATGTGGACAACTACAAATACCTAGGTGTCTAGTTAGACTGTAAACTCTCCTTCCAGACTCACATTAAGCATCTCCAATCCAAAATTACATCTAGAATCGGCTTCCTATTTCGAAACAAAGCATCCTACACTCATGCTGCCAAACATTACCTCGTAAAACTGACTATCCTACCGATCCTTGACTTTGGCGATGTCATTTACAAAATAGCCTCCAACACTCTACTCAGAAAATTGGATGTAGTCTATCACAGTGCCATCCGTTTTGTCACCAAATCCCCATATACTACCCACCACTGAGACCTGTATGCTCTTGTTGGCTGGCTCTCGCTTCATATTCGTTGCCAAACCCACTGGCTCCAGGTCATCTATAAGTCTTTGCTAGGTAAAGCCCCGCCTTATCTCATCTCACTGGTTACCATAGCAGCACCCACCCGTAGCACCAGCTCCAGCAGATATTTTTCACTGGTCACCTCCAAAGCCAACTCTTCCTTTGGCCACCTTTCCTTCCAGTTCTCTGCTTCCACTGACTGGAACGAATTGCAAAAATCACTGAAGCTGGAGACGTATATATCCCTCACTAACTTTAAGCATCAGCCATCAGAGCAGTTTACCGATCTGTGCACCTGTACATAGCCCATCTGTAAATAGCCCACCCAACTACGTCATCCCCATATTATTTTGTTGTTGTTGCTCCTTTGCACCCCAGTATCTATACTTGCACATTCATCTTCTGCACATCTATCACTCCAGTGTTTATTGCTAAATTTCGCCACTATGGCCTATTTATTTCCTTACCTCCCTAATCTTACTACATTTGCACACACTGTATGTAGATTTTTCTATTGTGTTATTGACTGTACGTTTGTTTATCCCATGTGTAACTCTTTGTTTTTGTCGCACTGCTTTGCTTTATCTTGGCCAGGTCGCAGTTGTAAATGATAACTTGTTCTCAACTGGCCTATCTGGTTAAATAAAGGTGAAATAAAAATAAACAATTCTGCTGGAATTCCGAGGAGTCATCCACACACACAGTTTTTGCCCCAGTCATAGAAACGACTCTTTCCCAAAGGCTTGTACTATCTATAGTGTGACAGCACCAGTAGTTAGCTACCAACAGCTGGCAGACATGTTTACATTTGGTTAGTTTGATTAGTTTGATCAGTGTTATTTAGATGGAAGACGTGAGCTAAATGTGGTAGCTGTATTGCTAGGTAACGTTAGCATAGAGGTAGCAAGTTAGCTCTTTCACTTACTCGGTTCACTTCCATGCTCACTGAAGCCCTTGATAATGCTGTCTCTACTGGTGCTGCGGTCTGTTTGAGATGCTTTAAAAGCCACGTTGATGGTAGGGAAAGTAACGTCTTGCTGAATATTGACGAGTAGACATCCAATCCACAAATGTATCCCACAAAGTTTTACATTAGGTTTCATTTATTCGCATCAAAGATAACAAGTGAAAGACAAAACGGTACACATAAAAAACTGTTAAAAACAGTGTGCAGGTGTGGTTGGAAACCCAAAAGGGCTTATATGAAAGCAATACAAATATAAGTTCAAAACAAGTTTGTGTGATGCTGACCGCGGGGTGTTGTGGGATTGTTTCTGAAGTTTGTGCTGATTTGGAGAAACCTTCAAATCCAACTTTTAGAACAACATTACAATATTATAAAAAATGATTTAAGAGTGTGTATTTTGGGAATGTTTTCTTTGGGTGCTCTAAGTTACTATTATAGCATTTCTGGCATTGAGAAATAGGTGCTACATTTCTTTAAAGGGATAGTCCACCCTAGAAATGGAATGTGATGTGCTATGCCATTGTCACTGGAGATGGGGGATAACAAACATGTATCACATTTCATAATGGTTTTTAAAAGATTACCTGCACTACAGATCACAAATAAGCCAATAGATGGTATACATGTTTACAACACATCCAGCCGTCTATATCGCCAAGACAAAGTATATCTTTCGTTTAAATGTCCTCAAAGTACACAGTGCACATCAGATTAATATCCTTTCTTCTTTGAAGTACCAAGATGGAAAGCGGTTTTCTCTTCTCATTTCCCTGCTTGCAGGCTCGCAGGGCCTTCGCAACCTGACTCACACAGCTTTGAGCCAGAAACGCGATCTCTACCAGGTTGAATGTAATGAGATTGTAACTCCTAAATTGATATTACAGTTTGTTTCTTCCATTTTACAGCTAGCTTGCTATTTTACGTGCTGATATTGACTTTGTTATTATTGTGTGTAGCTATGTTTGCTAGCTGGCTAGCCAGCTTTACCAGAGAGAGAGAGCACTGGGATTGTGGGTTTTGTAGTCGACTTAACTGCAACAGATTTCCACAACCCTTTTCACACGTTCCTCCCAATCTTATTATATCGACAGAATGAAGCAGTTGTTCACAATTTCTTTTTTAATCTCACATATTGTGAGATTATATTTAACACTGTAAAGGAATTTGTGTTTTTTATGCCTTTAAATGTTTTTTTTGTAATCATTGTCATTAGATCGTAAGTGTAAATAGACAGTAATTTATTCATGGTTAACCATTGCCAGCGTGCTACAGTGTTGACTAATTCCAAGCATTCCAGCCTCTCCTGGCTTCCACACATAGCCTACAAGTCACTGATGCAGACCTTTGGAACATCTACATTTTAAAAAGTCTCATAAATACATGTAATATAGTCTACACCTTCACAATAAATCCATTATTCATTTTAGACGGGTCTAAAGAAACATGATATGAAGAAAATGTAGTCTATTTCAGAAGAACAGAATAGGTCCTGATCTGGCTATGCCATCTGGCTGTGGTCTACAGTAGTTCATTTAGCAGACAAGATTTGCTTAGAATTCCGCTGCATTATCTTATATTATTTCATAGTATAAAGAATATACTTCAACAAAGCTGAATAAAATGGAAAGGATGACTCCAAACAATTAGAGGGAGTGTGTTCAAGTGGCTATTCTGTGTTGAGAGGTTAACAAAGAAATAGGTACACCTATATGCTTAATTTATTGTTATTCGTGCAATTTTAGTTGTTCTACAAACGTTGGGCTATATGTTTTGATTTATAATACATTGTAAGGATGTACAGTGGGGCAAAAACGTATTTAGTCAGCCACCAATTGTGCAAGTTCTCCCACTTAAAAAGATGAGAGAGGCCTGTCATTTTCATCATAGGTACACTTCAACTATGACGGACAAAATGAGAAAAACAAATCCAGAAAATCACATTGTAGGATTTTTAATGAATTTATTTGCAAATTATGGTGGAAAATAAGTATTTGGTCAATAACAAAAGTTTATCTCAATACTTTGTTATATACCCTTTGTTGGCAATGACAGAGGTCAAATGTTTTCTGTAAGTCTTCACAAGGTTTTCACACACTGTTGCTGGTATTTTGGCCCATTCCTCCATGCTGATCTCCTCTAGAGCAGTGATGTTTTGGGGCTGTTGCTGGGCAACACGGACTTTCAACTCCCTCCAAAGATTTTCTATGGGGTTGAGATCTGGAGACTGGCTAGGCCACTCCAGGACCTTGAAATGCTTCTTACGAAGCCACTCCTTCGTTGCCCGGGCGGTGTGTTTGGGATCATTGTCATGCTGAAAGACCCAGCCACGTTTCATCTTCAATGCCCTTGCTGATGGAAGGAGGTTTTCACTCAAAATCTCACGATACATGGCCCCATTCATTCTTTACTTTACACGGATCAGTCGTCCTGGTCCCTTTGCAGAAAAACAGCCCCAAAGCATGATGTTTCCATCCCCATGCTTCACAGTAGGTATGGTGTTTTTTGGATGCAACTCAGCATTCTTTGTCCTCCAAACACGACGAGTTGAGTTTTTACCAAAAAGTTATATTTTGGTTTCATCTGACCATATGACATTCTCCCAATCTTCTTCTGGATCATCCAAATGCTCTCTAGCAAACTTCAGACGGGCCTGGACATGTACTGGCTTAAGCAAGGGGACACGTCTGGCACTGCAGGATTTGAGTCCCTGGCGGCGTAGTGTGTTAGTGGTGGTAGGCTTTGTTACTTTGGTCCCAGCTCTCTGCAGGTCATTCACTAGGTCCCCCCGTGTGGTTCTGGGATTTTTGATCACCGTTCTTGTGATCATTTTGACCCCACGGGGTGAGATCTTGCGTGGAGCCCCAGATCGAGGGAGATTATCAGTGGTCTTGTATGTCTTCCATTTCCTAATAATTGCTCCCACAGTTGATTTCTTCAAACCAAGCTGCTTACCTATTGCAGATTCAGTCTTCCCAGCCTGGTGCAGGTCTACAATTTTGTTTCTGGTGTCCTTTGACAGCTCTTTGGTCTTGGCCATAGTGGAGTTTGGAGTGTGACTGTTTGAGGTTGTGGACAGGTGTCTTTTATACTGATAACAAGTTCAAACAGGTGCCATTAATACAGGTAACGAGTGGAGGACAGAGGAGCCTCTTAAAGAAGAAGTTACAGGTCTGTGAGAGCCAGAAATCTTACTTGTTTGTAGGTGACCAAATAATTATTTTCCACCATAATTTGCAAATAAATTCATTAAAAATCCTACAATGTGATTTTCTGGATTTTTTTTCTAATTTTGTCTGTCATAGTTAAAGTGTACCTATGATAAAGTACAGGCCTCTCATCTTTTTAAGTGGGAGAACTTGCACAATTGGTGGCTGACTAAATACTTTTTTGCCCCACTGTATGATGCGACTCTAATGAAGATTTGAAAAAATCCATGCCTTTTGCAGCCCTTCTCAGTCACATAGCTCTCCATCACAAGATCTGGTCTTTCACACATCGGCGACGCAACTTCGTGCTTCCTTATCCAATTCTGAGGTGCATATTGAAGATATTGGAAGAACTGTCCACATTTACTTTTTGTCAGCCAAAAAGAGAAGTACTTAACTTAGGCCTTAACGAACAGCAAAAGCACTAACCTATGTCAATCTACTATCCCCCATAGTACAACAGTTGACCTATTCTATTCTGTGTGAGAAACAAATATTCCAAACATAGTCTGGGACAGTTGTGGGATGTGATAGATCCCAAATGAATACAAACACTATCATCACAAATACTTTAAAAAATAAACTATTAGGCTATTTCTTCACATTATAAGCATAGCAATGTTCACACAACAGTAGGCTATAATCTCAAATGTTCCATTAGCAGGAAAACACCATTATCTAAAGTGGCCACAAATTAGATTATGCATGTAATGATTTTATTATAAAGGTGCGTTTTTATGTTGAAAATGTTCTTCCCCAAACTTGAAACTCACTCGCTGCTAATGTATTCCAGTTAGGCTCTACACCCTTTGTAAAGCAGATTAATGTGCTTCATTTTAAAAAGTTATTTGGCCACTTTAGTTGTGATACAAACCTTGTGAAAACATATATGCCTATGGGCTAGGCTACATGAGGTGTGCGACTATGATATAAAAGCATCGTTTCTTGCCTTAAACTGGGCATCATTCACAAGTGATCAGCTAATATTGTCAACCATCAGACTATTCTTGATTTAATGTTGTCTTTACATTTTACTAAATCATATATGTGTGAAATTAGTTTTGATTGAGAATGGACCGTTATCATGCACCTGTCTCAAAACAGGGGCAGGGGAAAAAATACATGTTATCGCTGCACTTAAATAGTGAATGGAGGACGCTTTTCCTGTGGTTCATTTTCATGCCAGCCAGGTAGGCTATACTCCTGTTTTAAAGTGAAGCAATGTGCTTAATAATTGTTTAATGTTAGGACATTTAAGAAATAAATATAGTAGGCTTAGCCTATAGAAAGCTGATGGGATCCTCTTCTTTTTAATAGAGGCCATCAGTCTGTTTTCTCGCACAATTTCATAGCCTATAGAAATGGTGCACAACATGAGCTCATGGGCTCTCATGAAGTGTTTTGATTCGATTTTTGATTACATTTGCATTGATGTCAGTGATAGAGTGCTGAGTACCAGGCAGTTAGCACGTTTGGTAGGCTAGTAATGACCATCAGTAGCACCAGAGCTTGGAGAAGCCTAATTACCATGACTAAATGGTCACATGGAATTTGACTGCCTTTACGACTCGTGACCACCGGTGTGGTGCTAATATGGTCATATCAACAGCCCTATTCACAATGTCTTTTTAGAATAGGTCAATGAGTACTTGATTTTGCAGTCTAAATGAGCTGTCAATGAGCTGAGATTTTGCATTCTAAAAAAAAGCAGAGTCGTCCATATTCCTCTCTAAAAGGAAGGCCCCTATTGCAGGTTAATTAATAGAAATCACAATATCAGAATAAATCTTGGGAGCAAATTCACCCCTCTGGCATCATTATTAATAGATGGAGCAGAAGAATGGTGAGGATGATTAATCTGTCCTATGATTGATGTTTCTCTTCCTTTTCCCATGCTCCCACGTTAAGGTCGTTGTGATTTAGACCATATTTTGGGGTCTTCTACACAAAAGGTCATGTTATCTACTTCCTGGTGGCAGGCAGGCAGAGTTCCGTCAGAGCTGCCAGGCACTGAGCTGCTTTCCCGATAGCACCTGACCCCTGACCCCTCACAACCTGCCTACCTGGCCTGTCATCCAGATTACAAAAGGAGTCTCTCTCTCTCTCTCTTCATCCCCAAACTCTCTTTCTCTCCTCTCCCTCTCTGTCTACTCAGAGTGGGCTACTTTATCATAAGCCCCCCCAGTGTAGTGGTAGCTGTGTGATGATTGCTGGGTTATGGGGTTATCTCCTGACAGTGGTAGAATTCTCAGGTGACGGCGGGATAATACCAGGGGTCAGGACAGACAGTCTGTTTGGAAGAACAAGGTCAGAGGTCAGGGGTCATATCCTACTCACGGAATCACTCCTTTCTGCTATGCCTACAAACACACACATACACACCACTGATTCCTGGAAGTCAGTATTTGTGGAATTTCCGTTCTCTTTGTGATGTTTTGGACGTACAGTATTCTGATGAGGGCCACACTAGCCTAACAGTCAATCAGTTTTTGCACTTTAATATTCTGCAATGCAGCTGTGATTTTTGTCTGCACCCTGCACCTTGACTTGTTGAAGCACTGTCCACCCATCTCCTGTGAACTATACAGCTCCATACCACTGTGCCCTGAAACAGACATATGTTATTGCTCTCACATTAAAGCAGGTTAAGCTGCTGGTTAACAACCAAAGCGTTGTTACTCTGGCCAATGATTCATTTTTCCTTATTGCTTCTAAAATTCTGCTTATATTTGCCCCTCCCCCGATACCAAAGGCCGCTGTGCAGAATATCACTTACACTTTATCTCTCCCCTCTGTGGGAAATGTTAATGAGATGTTTTGTGAGGATGTTAATTAGTGAGCCAGCCACTGATTATCCTGTTCTTCTTGTTTACAGTGTGTTTTTTTTCAGGCTTGTGCATGTGTTGTGTCGGGGCATTAATATGGCTGTTGGCTGTTGTGCTCAGGGACCTATTAGGATATATCCTACTGTCCAGCAGGGCTGGTGGGAGAAGAAACCAATGTCAAACAACAGGATTAACACCGGCCAGGGCCGAAGAGACAGGCAACACAATAAGCAGTGAGACAGAGTAGTTAGTCACTGATGCTGCTAGAGTCCAAGCAAAAGTAGTCAGTTTTACAGAGCTGGTGTATGGAGAGGCTTCCCTTCAGGCAGGCAGGCAAACAGAAGTCAGTCATCCACAGACGGCGGCAGATTGAGCGGTGCCACAGACACAGAAATTAGACAGTGAGGTAGCAGAGTTCTCCATTCCTCACATACAGCTTCATAAACTACATTAATATGGCAAAGTTCTAGTGGAAAGTGTGTGATTGTTTCTGCCTGTGAGAGCGCTTATATGTGGTCATGTGAGTGTATACCTGTGTGTCTGTTCATTAGTTCTTATGTACAGTACGCATATGCTGAGGCCTGTGTATGCCACATATACTGTACTGTACCCTCACCCAGATCCAAACTAGTTTGGAGACAGATGAGGTGTGTGTGCGTGTGTGTGTCTCTCCCAGTGTGGTAATCTCCTGTGCCAGTCTTCTCTGCCCGCAGCCATAGTGCCAAGCTGCGATCCTGCCGCACTGGACAACAGGAAGTGACACATATGAAATGCTGACCTCCACACACACACACACACACACACACACACACACACACACACACACACACACACACACACACACACACACATCCCGCAGGTCCTCAGGATGCTCCTATTTTAGTTAGCACTCAGAAGACTGTCACTGTCTCTCCCCTCTGTTCTCCTTCCTCTGTTCTCCTTGTCCCCCCCACCCCATTTCCCAGGTCAGTGAGCAGGGCCCTGTGTTCGTTTGTTCTCTCTCTCTCCCTTGCTCTCTCTCTCCCTATTTTTTTTCTCTCTCTCTCTGAGTACAGTTACATGCACACAATTATGTGAATATTGTGGATAGTCAGGTTAATATAATAGTTTGATTAAAATGTTTACATGCTTTGCAAGAAGAACGATTTCCCTAATAATCTAGTTTACATAATATCTGAAATCATGCTACCTGATGGCACTCTGACAATTGATGAAAATCCCCAATCAAAATAACCACAGAGAACTTGTTATTTTTGGGAGTTCGAACATATAAAATTGTTATGTATAAACTATTTTAAGATGCATATACAGTTGGAGGTTTACATACACTTAGGTTGGAGTCATTAAAACTCGTTTTTCAACCACCACAAATTTCTTGTTAAACTATAGTTTTGGCAGGTCGTTTAGGACATCTACTTTGTGCATGACACAAGTTATTTTTCCAACAATTGTTTACAGACAGATTATTTCACTTATAATTCACAGTATCACAATTCCAGTGGGTCAAAGGTTTACATACACTAAGTTAACTGTGCCTTTAAACAGCTTGGAAAAATCCAGAAAATTATGTCATGGCTTGGCAGGTGTACCTGTGGATGTATTTCAAGGCCTACCTTCAAACTCATTGCCTCTTTGCGTGACATCATGGGAAAATCAAAATAAATCAGCCAAGACCTCAGAATTTTTTTTGTAGACCTCCACAAGTCTGGTTCATCCTTGGGAGCAATTTCCAAATGCCTGAATGTACCACGTTCATCTGTACAAACAATAGTACGCAAGTATAATGTCACAAACGTTGTTGTAAGAATCGGACCAAAATGCAGCGTGGTTTGGGTTCATCATCTTTTATTATGAGAACCGACACAAAAACAATAAAGAGCCAAGAAACGAACATGCAGCTTTGTCGTGCTCAAAGGCAACAATACAAAAACAAGATCCCACAACCAACAGGTGGGAAAGGCTGCCTAAGTATGATCCCCAATCAGAGACAACGATAGACAGCTGCCTCTGATTGGGAACCATACCAGGCCAACATAGAAATAACAAAACTAGAGTACCCACCCTAGTCACAGCCCGTCCTAACCCAATTTGAGAATAAAAGGCTCTCTAAGGTCAGGGCATGACATATAAACACCATGGGACCACGCAGCCGTCATACCGCTCAGGAAGGAGACGCGTTCTGTCTCCTAGAGATGAATGTACTTTGTTGCGAAAAGTGCAAATCAATCCCAGAACAACAGCAAAGGACCGTGTGAAGATGCTGGAGGAAACAGGTACAAAAGTATCTATATCCACAGTAAAACAAGTCCTATATCGACATAATCTGAAAGGCTGCTCGGCAAGTAAGAAGCCACTGCTCCAAGACCGCCAATAAAAAAGCCAGACTACAGTTTGCAACTGCACATGGGGACAAAGATCGTACTTTTTGGAGAAATGCCCTCTGGTCTGATGAAACAAAAAAAGACCTGATTGACCATAATGACCGTCGTTATGTTTGGAGGAAAAAGGGGGAGACTTGCAAGCTGAAGAACACCATCCCAACCATGAAGCACGGGGGTGGCAGAATCATGTTTTGGGGGTGTTTTGCTGCAGAAGGGACTGGTGCACTTCACAAAATAGATGGCTTCATGAGGTGGGAAAATATGTGGATATATTGAAGCAACATCTCAAGACATCAGTCAGGAAGTTAAAGCTTGGTCGCAATTGGATCTTCCAAATAGACAATGACCCCAAGCATACTTCCAAAGTTGTGTTAAAATGGCTTAAGGACAACAAAGTCATGCTATTGGAGTGGCAACAAAGCCCCGACCGCAATCCTATAGAAACTGAACTGAAAAAGCGTGCATGAGCGAGGAGGCCTACAAATGACTCAGTTACACCAGCTCTGTCAGGAAGAATGGGCCAAAATTCACCCAATTTATTGTGGGAAGCTTGTGGAAGGCTACCCGAAACGTTTGACCCAAGTTAAACAATTTAAAGGCAATGCTACCAAATACTAATTGAGTGTATGTAAACTTCTGACCCACTGGGAATGTGATGAAAGAAATAAAAGCTGAAATAAATAATTCTCTCTACTATTAATCTGATATTTCACATTCTTAAAATAAAGTGGTGTTCCTAACTGACCTAAGACAGGGAATTTTTACTAGGATTAAATGTCAGGAATTGTGTATAAATGTATTTGACTAAGGTGTATGTAAACTTCTGACTTCAACTGTACATTCAGTTCCTAACTTACTTCCCTTGCGCTGAAGAGGGAGTCTTGCTCGAGTGGTGCTAGAATATGTGCAGATCAAGTACACCGCCTGAACGCCGATTTAAGGTGTTGACATGTCCTAATAATTTGAAAGACTGCTCAGTAAACCAGGTGTTTTAATCGCCGTGTGCTTACTTCGATTTTGACCTTACGCCGATTCAGATAAGCAGAGTAAGGTGTTGACATGACATTTACATAATATAACTACTGCCATAATCAGTTAAATGTAGAATTATTAGTGTGCATGTAAACGTACTCTCTCTCTCTCTCTCTCTTTTTTATCCTGCTCTTTCTCTGTCTTTCTCTCAATTCAATTCAAAGGGGCTTTGTTGGCATGGGAAACATATGTTTAGCTTGCCGAAGCAAGTGAAATAAACAATAAACAGAAGTGAGAAGAAACAAATTTAACATCTCTTTCTCTCGTTCACTCTCTTTCTGTCTCTCTTCTCCCTCTCTCTCTCTTTCCCCCTCTCTCTCTTTCTCTTTCTCTTGCTTTCTCTCTCTTTGTTCCGTAACACAGTCGGATAGAGTAAATGAGAGTTCATCCTATTTAACAAACTGGAAGTTATGCTTTTGCAGGTGGTACTTTCTTTGCACTTTGAAAAATCTCTTTGTTGTCCATTCATAATTCCTACTGAGGGAGAACACTATGTACTGCAGTGGTTGATACATAAATACAGCCAAGATTGCTGCTAGACGTTTAGGCTTGTACAAAAGCAGTCCCAGAGCCCCCTTTCAGATCCTCCCACAAACACATCTCACGTTAAAGAACACTATCCTCCCTTGCCTCCCTCCTCTCCCCTCTCCTCTCATCAGCTACATGAGCAGAATCATTCACAGGCCTCTGTCCTATTCCCAGGACGACATGCGCTGCAAATTGGTCTGTTTCCTCACATATTAGTAGCATGTCTCCTATTCTCCTGGGACACTTTCACGTCTCTCACCTTATTTATTTTTTTTACTTCCTGTTTACCCTTCCTGCTCAGCCATAAACACCCCCCCGTCCCGACATTAGTTTAGTGGAGAGAGGGAGGAGAGAAGAGGCTTGGAATGGCGTGATGTAAATGAGATGGGAAGACTCTTCTCATCCCCTCAGTCTCTCCTTGATTCCTTCTCAGAGCAGACCCACACAGAGCCACTCAACTACACCAGATTTACCATCTTATTCCATAGGGGATTTCAGCAGGATATAACACAGGTGCATAAAATGGAGGGATATTGTGTAATATATCCAGGTTGGATAGTATAGAAAGGTTTTATAGAAAGCATTGGGATGATTGTGTGTGTGTGGACAAACGTCACTGTATGTGTGTCTGATGTGCATGTAGGTGTGTGTGTTTGTATTTGCGTGTGTGTGTGTGTGTCTGTCTCTACGTGTGTGTGTGTGTGTATATGTCTGTGTGTGATAGAGAGAGTGTGTTTTAAATGCTTGATTATGCATTTCTCCTGGCTTGGGACATACATCACTCTCTCCAGACTGCTAATAGCGTATCCGGGGAGAATAGGAGATCCTAAATGAAGCCTAAAGTGCCTTGCTAGCATTCTTCATTCACTCTCCCCACGTAGGAGTAGACTGGACTGTGTAGTTATTACACACAAACAAAGAACAAACAAACACACTCCCACACAGTTTGCTGTCTTACATCTCTTAGTAAGAAGGAGCCTTCTTTCTTCTGAAGACGAGAGGGTGTTAATGGTACTGACCACAGTGAGCTATAGGCAAGTGTTGTATGGAAAGAGCCAAATAGGAATCATTTTGAATAAATCAAATAATAACCTGGCCTTATTTAGCTAGATATGCAGTATTTTCAAGGCCTGTCGTGAAGGTATGTGTGTTAGAGTGATGAGTCACTATCCAGGGGTCATATGGGGATGAGTCTAGCTGACTGATGCTGTCACTGTAGAGGATGGCTCAGACTTTATGGATATTACACCTCCTGGCTTTGTTGTCTGAACCCTGTTAGGACTTCAAACTCCCTCTCCATCATTACTCTGTCTCTTCTCTCACTCTTTTTCTCTTTTTGTCTGCTGAAAGGGTGTGAACGTGCAACGGAAAACGATTTATTTTCCCCACCAAATGAAAGTCACAGTGCCGTTAACACAAAACTACCACTAACAGGTCCTGATCATCATCATGAAGGGACAAATAAAAATGAAACAAATACCTAATGATACAATGCTGTAACGTTAATAGGAGATATGCATCTTTCAAATGATTTGCCACGGATATACATTGAGTGTACAGGCTCTTTCCATGACAGACTTACGAGGTGAATCCAGGTGAAAGCCATGATCCCTTCTTGAGGTCACCTGTTAAATCCACTACGAATTGAGACTGTTCTGAGGGCAAAAGGGGGTGCAACTCCAATATTAGGGGGTGCAACTCAATATTAGGAAGTTGTTCCTAATGTTTTGTGCACTCAGTGTAGATGGGTTGACTGACAACGTCACGAAAACGATACGCACGCTTCATGGGGCAGACGTCTGTGAGTTGTTGTGATTCTGGATGGCCAGATAAATATCAACAATGACAAGAAACTGCCATGTGGCGAATCTTAAGTGACTCGTTTCAGCTAGTTCTTGTTCTTCATACTACTTCTTGTTTTGAGGTGTTTTGACTGATTTCATGTCAATGCTGATATGGCTCAAATTCGTTAGCTGGCTAACCAACAACTGCAGTAGATAGAACTTCATTGCCTCCTAGCAGTCATACGCAATAGACCCACCATACGCAATAGACCCACCATACGCAATAGACCCACCATACGCAATAGCACAATATTCTGCATTGTGAATTCACGTGGTCTTTTATGAATTTTTCTCATCGTTTTAACCACCCAAAACAGCCTGTTTAAATGTTTAAACATCTATTTGTCACATCCCTCTGGTCCCTGTTTCTCTCTCTTTTTGAAGAAAGAGTTCTCACCCTGCAGGAGGAATGCTCTTAATGGCAGGATAGGTGAAAGGTCACAAACATCTGCAGTAGACTTTTTACTGGGGTTCAGCTTCCCCTCTCTCACTCTCACTCTCACTCACTCTCTCTCACTCTCTCCCTCTCACTCTCACTCACTCTCACTATCACGATCACTCACTCACTCTCACTCTCACTCACTCTCACTCACTCTCACTATCACGATCACTCACTCTCTCTCCCTCTCACTCACTCTCACTCTCCCTCTCACTCACTCTCCCTCTCCCTCTCCCTCTCTCTCACTCTCACTCTCTCTCCCTCCATTTCTCCATCTCTCCTCTGCAAAGCAGGGCCAGTCTTTATTAGTGAAGAAGAGAGAGAAGTGCTGACCAGAGCAGAGCTGTAGTCTTCAGAACACTACAGAATAGTAGTAATAGTCTGCTTTATTCCGGGGGGGGGGGGGGGGGGGGGGGGGGTTATTTTAGTCTGGCTATGACTGCCAGTCTGTCTGCCATTGTTGCAGTCAATTTATGGACCAAGGTAACAATGTAGTATCATTGAATTTAGAGACATTCACACACTTACGCCATGTTTATCTTTTTGTCTTCAATCATCATATCTAGCAGCACCACAAGGATATTATTTACATAGCAAGGTCTCCAATTGAAATGGCAAGGCCCAGAATCTTTATCTAAGGACCCAAGACCGACTATTGAATGTCTACCAAGGACTAACATGATGATGTTTCTACATATGGTCCCAGCATTAATTAGACCTAATGAGATGTTTGATGTTAGGATAGTGACTGACTGTCTCCGTGAGCTCCTTCCAGTCTGATGTTGTCTCTCCTCATCAGCACTGAGTCCCTCCAGACACCACCCTCTTCACTGTCCTCTACCCTGGGTTTGATATAGAGGACAATAGGCTGTGTGTGTATTTAAACCTCCAGGCTCACAGAATCAGTCAAACCTCGATGCATCACACACACACACACACACACACACACACACACACACACACACACACACACACACACCATGCGTCCACAGCCATAGGGTGGGGGGGTTGAGACATACTTGGTCTCACGTGACAAATGTTTGTGTATTGTGTTACTGTGATACTATGCACAGTGATCTCATGATATTTAAATTTTGAATTTTTTTATTGAACCTTTATTTAACTAGGCAAGTCAGTTAAGAAGTAATTCTTATTTGTAATGACGGCCTACCATGAAGCAAAAGTCTTCCTGTTACGAGGATGTCTGGGATTACACACACATCACGACAAGAGAGACACCACAACACTACATAAAGAGAGACCTAAGACAACAACACGGTAGCAACACAACATGGCAGCAACACAACATGGTAGCAGCACAAACATGGTACAAACATTGTTGGGCACAGACAACAGCACAAAGGTAGAGATGACAATACACCACGCGAAGCAGCCACAAGTGTCAGTAAGAGTGTCCATGATTGAGTCTTTGAATGAAGAGATTGAGATAAAACTTTCCAGTTTGAGTGTTCGTTGCAGCTCGTTCCAGTCGCTAGCTGCAGCAAACTGAAACGACGAGCGACCCAGGGATGTGTGTGCTTTGGGGACCTTTAACAGAATGTGACTGGCAGAACGGGTGTTGTATGTGGAGGATGAGGGCTGCAGTAGATATCTCAGATAGGGGGGAGTGAGGCCTAAGAGGGTTTTATAAATAAGCATCAACCAGTGGGTCTTGCGACGGGTAAAAAGACATGGACAGTTTACAGAGGAGTATAGAGTGCATCGATGTGTCCTATAAGGAGCATTGGTGGCAAATCTGATGGCCGAATGGTAAAGAACATCTAGCCGCTCGAGAGCACCCTTACCTGCCAATCTATACATTTTGTCTCCGTAATCTAGCATGGGTAGGATGAGCAATTACGATAGAGGAAACTTTAGGTTACGAACGTAACCCCAGTTCTCTGATGTATGCGTGAAGTATTTCATCTATGGGAGACACCCCGAGCGTATTCGTGAGAAGTCTTTATTACAGTATGCAAGCCATGATTGGCTGGACGTAGAGACGTGTGCATCGGGGATGGGTGTTCCTCCTACCCTATAAAAGGTCAGACGCAGTGTTTGAGTCAGTCAAAAATAACAACACCTCTTCCTCGATCATGTAAGAAGGGTGGTCTGGTGAAATGCCTCACTCATACTATCAAAGACACCGGGGTTACCACGAAATTGGGGAGAAAAATAAATAAATACAAAAAAATAAATAATAGATACCCTTAAATAAAACCCAGGACATAGCCATAGTGCAGGTATTCCCAAACTGGGGTACGCCAAATAAAATGTGATTCACATTTTTTTTAAGTCATATTTTCAAGCAATTCATTTATAGGGTTAGGATTCATTTATAGGGTTTTCCAACGGGTTTTCTCTCTCGCCTGAGTAGCCTCGTTTCACTGCCAAAAATGTAATTAAACCATCTAGTGTTCAGCGAAATAATAACACAATGTCAAATACAGGTAGCCTAGTCAAATAATTAACATCCAATCACATTAACCGTTACTCTCTTGCGGGAATTCCACTAACAGTCCGTATGTAGCCAAACGTAGCTGCTGCTCATGCTGGTATCTGTACTGATGGTGCAAAAGCCATGACAGGGAGACATGGTGGAGTGGTCATGCGCATATAAGCAGTTGCTCCCGACGCCACTTGGGTACACTGCAACATTCACCCAGAGGCTCTTGCTGCCAAGGGAATGCCTGACAGCTTGAAATATGTTTTGGACACTACAGTTAAAATGGTAACTTTGTTAAAGCAAGGCCCCTGAACTCTCGTGTATTTTCTGCATTATGCAATGATATGGGCAGCGACCATGTAAGGCTTTTACAACATACAGAAGTGTACTGGTGATCAAGGGACAAAGTATTGACACGTTTTTAAAAAATTGAGAGACGAGCTTAAAGTTTTATTTACTGACCCTAATTTTCACTTGTCTGACTGCTTGCATGATGATGAGTTTCTCACACGACTGGCCGATCTGGATGATGTTTTTTCTCGCCTGAATGATCTGAATCTAGGATTACAGGGACTCTCCACAACTATATTCAATGTGCGGGACAACATTTAGGCTATAATTAAGAAGTTGGAGCTCTTCTCTGTTTGCATTAACAAGGACAACACACAGGTCTTTCCATCATTGTATGATTTTTTTGTGTGCAAATGAACTCAAGCTTACGGACAATGTCAAATGTGATATAGCGAAGCACCTGAGTGAGCTGGGTGCGCAATTACGCAGATACTTATCCAAAACGGATGACACAACAACTGGATTCGTTATCCCTTTCGTTCCCTGCCTCCAGTCCACTTACCGATATCTGAACAAGAGAGCCTCATCGAAATTGCAACAAGCGGTTCTGTGAAAATTTAATTTAATCAGAAGCCACTGCCAGATTTCTGGATAGGGCTGCGCTCAGAGTATCCTGCCTTGGCAAATCGCGCTGTTAAGACACTGATGCCCTTTTGCAACCATGTACCTATGTGAGAGTGAATTTTCAGCCCTCACTAGCATGAAAACTAAATACAGGCACAGACTGTGTGTGGAAAATGATTTAAGACAGACTTTCCAATACAACCCAACATTGCATAGTTATGTGCATCCTTTCAAGCAAACCCTTCTCATTAACCTGAGAAGGGTTAATTGATCATTTTCGATGAGCAAATAAGGTTTTATATGTAAGATGGTTAAATAAAGAGCAAAATAATTGATTATTATTATTTGTGCCCTGGTCCTATAAGAGCTCTTTGTCACTTTCATACAAAAAAAAACTCACACTCATACTTATGTTTAATAAATGTATCGTATAGAGTGTGTGTGTGTGGCAGGCTTACAATAATGGCAAAAACAACACGTGAGAGTGTGCTGACCCTGGTGCTGGAGGGGGTACGCAGCTGGAGGTTGAATGTTTTGAAGGGGTGCAGGACTATAAAAAGTTTGTGAACCACTGGTCTAGTGGAATGAACCCGTAGGTTAATCAAATGGCTACCCGGACTAGTAGTGTTTTTCCTCTGCTGCGACTTGCTGTTTATTATCAATGCATAGTCACGGCACCCCTACAAATGACATCTAACCTGTACCCCCGCACTGACTCGGGACCAGTACCCCCTGTATATAGCCTCATTATTGCCTAGTTAAATAAAGGTTCAATAATAACAAATACAAATATTATTGTTATTTAATTTTTATACTTTAGTTTATTTAGTAAATATTTTTTAACTCTATTTTATTAAAACTGCAGCCATGTGCTCCTTGTCAGTAACAACCACATCATCAACATTAAGGGACGTGGGCTCCTTGTCAGTAACAACCACATCATCAACATTAAGGGACATGGGCAGCTGTGAGGAGGAGGGTTTATTCTCCAGGTCTTTCATTGTTTTACAGAACTTTTTGGGGTTCGACCCACAGAGAGAGAAGTTCTCCTTAAAGTAACTACCTTTGGCCTTACGGATAGCCTGAGTGCACTTGTTTCTCATTTTCTAAACGAGTGCCATTCAGCCTGAGTATGCGTGTGCCGAGCCTTTCGCCAAATGGTGTTCCTGAGGTGGAGTAACTCTGCCAGATCACGGTCAAACCAGGGACTGAACCGGTTTTCAATTCAAATGTGTCTTTATGGGGGCATGTTTGTTAACAATACCACTGAAAATATCAAAGAAGAAGGTCCAAACGTCTTTGACAGAGAGGATAAAGCTGATTCTATACCATTTTACAGAGGCCATGTCATGAAGGAAGGCTTGCTCATTAAAGTTGTTCAGCAAGCATCTATGATGAATCAGGAGAGGTCGTTTAACTGAGCAGGATTATTACACTGACATCAAGATTATTTGTGAGGATAACATTGAGGAGAGCAGCCTTTTCTATGTGTTTGGAGTCATACCTTGTGGGATTGGTAATAATCTGAGCGAAATTTAGGGAGTCCCATTGTTTTGTGATTTTGTTAGGTGGTTTAAGCATGTCCCAGTTTAGGTCACCTAGCAGGACACATTCAGATTTGTAAGGGGCCAGGATAGAGTTTAGGGCAGGTTAGGTACAGGCTGGGCTAGCCATTATAAATTGAAATAGTCACTCGCCCCATCAAGATAACTTGACAGAGTAGTTCTCTATGAGTCCAGTAGCCTATAAAAGTCTGAGATAAAATAAATAAATAGTAGGAATATACTAGTTAAAGTGTTTCTGAGTAAGCTCACATAATAAGCTTCACAAGTTAATTAGCCTACATAAAATTCAGATCAGTCCAAAGTCGGCGGAGTGTGTGTGTGTGTGTGTGTGTGTGTGTGTGTGTGTGTGTGTACTGGAAGTGAACAAAGGCTCTGGAGAGAGGGGGTACCAGACAGGGGGAGACAGGCCAGGGCAGACGAGGAACGGATCGCCAGGTGGGATCCAAGCAGCAGTGTAGCAGCAGGCAACGGGAGTAGGTGTCACACTGGCTTGGGAGAAGCTTTTTTTGGGAGGCTGAGTATGAGCTGAGGCCTTCAACCTTAACAGACAGGTGTGTGGTAGAGCAGATAAAAATGTCCGAGGCGAAAAACCGTGGTAAAGTTGACTTGAGTTTCGATATTCGCCAGACATTCGGGCCTTCAAAGATCAATAGCTCGCAAACCATTTCCTGAGATGTGGAAATGGTACACGCAACAGACCGGAACAATATGTGGCAGGTATTGATGATGTCGTTGAGCTGATGTTTGACTAGCAGATAATACATTTGTTAGATTCATTTCAGAGCAGCATATTGCTAATAGAACTGATGTATGATGCAGCACATAGCATGATTTACTGCTGTGAAAAGGACATTGAGGTTTTATTTTAACATAGCAGCTCTGTATCTGCTTGGAATCGGTTGTGAGTTCGTGTGTGCATGTACCTTTAACACCAGTTTGGTATCTACTAAATCTGTTTAAAACGTGTATGATCCACAGCCGGGGGTTGATGTGGTATTGTTACAGCATGACGACAAAGCAGTGTTTTAATGTGTTAACACCATATTAGCTTCTGTATTCCAGTGACCCTGCAGTCACACTGTGAGGAGATGAGAGCCGTTCAAGGACTATACAGACTGTTAATCTGTTATGGCCATCAGAGAGACTCATATTTTTAGAGCAGAATCAGGGTTTTAATGGAGTGTGAAGCATCACTATAAAACGTTTTGTTGTTAAGTGATGTGGTGGCAGCTAGAGCCTAAATGCACACACACACACACACACACACACACACACACACACACACACACACACACACACACACACACACACACACACACACACATCTGAAGATTCAGTGCTTATATGTGTGTTTCATTGCGAGTGTCTAAATGTGAGAGATTTACCTTTGTGTCCTTTCCCTGTTCCACTAACTCGTTTTGTAATTCAAAGCAAGTGTAGGTGTGTGTGTGTGTGTGTGTGTTGGTCTCAAGTCAGAGAACAGATGTAATTTCCCCTGTAGTAAAACCCTACCAGCAGCAACAGGGGAGCAGGGAGCATATTACAGGTTTAACCCTGTTCTTCTCTGTTCTTCTCTGTTCTTCTCTCTTCTTCTCTGCCCTGCTCTGTTCTTCTCTGCCCTGCTCTGTTCTTCTCTGTTCTTCTCTGTCCTGCTCTGTTATTCTCTGTTCTTCTCTGTTCTTCTCTGCCCTGATCTGTTCTTCTCTGTTCTTCTCTGTTCTTCTCTGCCCTGCTCTGTTCTTCTCTGTTCTTCTCTGTTCTTCTCTGTTCTTCTCTGCCCTGCTCTGTTCTTCTCTGCCCTGCTCTGTTCTTCTCTGTTCTTCTCTGCCCTGCTCTGTTCTTCTCTGTTCTTCTCTGCCCTGCTCTGTTCTTCTCTGTTCTTCTCTGTTCTTCTCTGTTCTTCTCTGCCCTGCTCTGTTCTTCTCTGCCCTGCTCTGTTCTTCTCTGTTCTTCTCTGCCCTGCTCTGTTCTTCTCTGTTCTTCTCTGTTCTTCTCTGTTCTTCTCTGCCCTGCTCTGTTCTTCTCTGTTCTTCTCTGCCCTGCTCTGTTCTGCTCTGTTCTTCTCTGCCCTGCTCTGTTCTTCTCTGTTCTTCTCTGCCCTGCTCTGTTCTTCTCTGTTCTTCTCTGCCCTTCTCTGTTCTTCTCAGCCCTTCTCTGTTCTTCTCTGTTCTTCTCTGCCTTGCTCTGTTCTTCTCTGTTCTTCTCTGCCTTGCTCTGTTCTTCTCTGTTCTTCTCTGCCCTGCTCTGTTCTTCTCTGTTCTTCTCTGCCCTGCTCTGTTCTTCTCTGTTATTCTCTGCCCTGCTCTGTTCTTCTCTGTTCTTCTCTGTTCTTCTCTGCCCTGCTCTGTTCTTCTCTGTTCTTCTCTGTTCTTCTCTGCCCTGCTCTGTTCTTCTCTGCCCTGCTCTGTTCTTCTCTGTTCTTCTCTGCCCTGCTCTGTTCTTCTCTGTTCTTCTCTGCCCTGCTCTGTTCTTCTCTGCCCTGCTCTGTTCTTCTCTGTTCTTCTCTGCCCTGCTCTGTTCTTCTCTGTTCTTCTCTGCCCTGCTCTGTTCTTCTCTGTTCTTCTCTGCTCTGCTCTGTTCTTCTCTGTTCTTCTCTGTCCTGCTCTGTTCTTCTCTGCCCTGCTCTGTTCTTCTCTGCCCTGCTCTGTTCTTCTCTGTTCTTCTCTGCCCTGCTCTGTTCTTCTCTGCCCTGCTCTGTTCTTCTCTGCCCTGCTCTGTTCTTCTCTGCCCTGCTCTGTTCTTCTCTGTTCTTCTCTGCCCTGCTCTGTTCTTCTCTGCCCTGCTCTGTTCTTCTCTGCCCTGCTCTGTTCTTCCCTGTTCTTCTCTGCCCTGCTCTGCTGTTCTTCTCTGCCCTTCTCTGTTCTTCTCTGTTCTTCTCCACCCTGCTCTGTTCTTCTCTGCCCTGCTCTGTTCTTCTCTGCCCTTCTCTGTTCTTCTCTGCCCTACTCTATTCTTCTCTGTTCTTCTCTGCCCTGCTCTGTTCTTCTCTGCCCTGCTCTGTTCTTCTCTGCCCTACTCTGTTCTTCTCTGTTCTTCTCTGCCCTGCTCTGTTCTTCTCTACCCTACTCTGTTCTTCTCTGTTCTTCTCTGCCCTCCTCTGTTCTTCTCTGCCCTACTCTGTTCTTCTCTGCCCTACTCTGTTCTTCTCTGCCCTGCTCTGTTCTTCTCTCTTCTGCTCTGTTCTTCTCTGCTCTGTCTTGACCTGCTCTGCCCTGCTCTGCCTTGCTCTGCTATGTTCTGCCCTGCTCTGCTCTGCTCTGTTCTTCTCTGCCCTGCTCTGTTCTTCTCTGCTCTGCTCTGTTCTTCTCTGCTCTGCTCTGTTCTGTTCTGCCCTGCTCTGCTCTGTTCTTCTCTGCTCTGCTGTTCTTCTCTGCCCTGCTCTGTTCTGCTCTGTTCTTCTCTGCCCTGCTCAATTCTCCCCTGCTCTGTTCTGCCCTGCTCTGCTCTGTTCTGTCCTGTCCTGCTCTGTTCTGCCCTGCTCTGCCCTGCTCTGCTCTGCCCTGCCCTGTTCTGCTCTGCCCTGCTCTGTCCTGCCCTGCCCTGCCCTGCCCCGCCCTGCCCTGCCCTGTTCTGCTCTGCCCTGTTCTGCTCTGTTCTGCCCTGCTCTGTTCTGTTCTGCCCTGCTCTACCCTGCTCTGTTCTGTTCTGCCCTGTTCTGCTCTGCTCTGTTCTGCCCTGCTCTACCCTGCTCTGTTCTGTTCTGCCCTGTTTTGCCGTGCTCTGCCCTGCCCCGCCCTGCCCTGTTCTGCCCTGCCCTGCCCTGCCCTGTTCTGCTCTGCTCTGTTCTGCCCTGCTCTGTTCTTCTCTGCCCTGCTCTGTTCTGCCCTGCTCTGCTCTGCTCTGCCCTGCCCTGTTCTGCTCTGCCCTGTTCTGCTCTTCTCTGTTCTTTCCTGCTCTGCCCAGCTCTGTTCTGCTCTACCCTGCTCTGTTCTGTTCTGCCCTGTTCTGCCCTGCTCTGTTCTTCTCTGTTCTTCTCTGCCCTGCTCTGTTCTGCTCTGTTCTTCTCTGCCCTGCTCTGTTCTTCTCTGTTCTTCTCTGCCCTGCTCTGTTCTTCTCTGCCCTGCTCTGTTCTTCTCTGTTCTTCTCTGCCCTTCTCTGTTCTTCTCTGTTCTTCTCTGCCTTGCTCTGTTCTTCTCTGTTCTTCTCTGCCTTGCTCTGTTCTTCTCTGTTCTTCTCTGCCCTGCTCTGTTCTTCTCTGTTCTTCTCTGCCCTGCTCTGTTCTTCTCTGTTATTCTCTGCCCTGCTCTGTTCTTCTCTGTTCTTCTCTGTTCTTCTCTGCCCTGCTCTGTTCTTCTCTGTTCTTCTCTGTTCTTCTCTGCCCTGCTCTGTTCTTCTCTGCCCTGCTCTGTTCTTCTCTGTTCTTCTCTGCCCTGCTCTGTTCTTCTCTGTTCTTCTCTGCCCTGCTCTGTTCTTCTCTGCCCTGCTCTGTTCTTCTCTGTTCTTCTCTGCCCTGCTCTGTTCTTCTCTGTTCTTCTCTGCCCTGCTCTGTTCTTCTCTGTTCTTCTCTGCTCTGCTCTGTTCTTCTCTGTTCTTCTCTGTCCTGCTCTGTTCTTCTCTGCCCTGCTCTGTTCTTCTCTGTTCTTCTCTGCCCTGCTCTGTTCTTCTCTGCCCTGCTCTGTTCTTCTCTGCCCTGCTCTGTTCTTCTCTGCCCTGCTCTGTTCTTCTCTGTTCTTCTCTGCCCTGCTCTGTTCTTCTCTGCCCTGCTCTGTTCTTCTCTGCCCTGCTCTGTTCTTCCCTGTTCTTCACTGCCCTGCTCTGCTGTTCTTCTCTGCCCTTCTCTGTTCTTCTCTGTTCTTCTCCACCCTGCTCTGTTCTTCTCTGCCCTGCTCTGTTCTTCTCTGCCCTTCTCTGTTCTTCTCTGCCCTACTCTATTCTTCTCTGTTCTTCTCTGCCCTGCTCTGTTCTTCTCTGCCCTGCTCTGTTCTTCTCTGCCCTACTCTGTTCTTCTCTGTTCTTCTCTGCCCTGCTCTGTTCTTCTCTACCCTACTCTGTTCTTCTCTGTTCTTCTCTGCCCTCCTCTGTTCTTCTCTGCCCTACTCTGTTCTTCTCTGCCCTACTCTGTTCTTCTCTGTTCTTCTCTGCCCTGCTCTGTTCTTCTCTCTTCTGCTCTGTTCTTCTCTGCTCTGTCTTGACCTGCTCTGCCCTGCTCTGCCTTGCTCTGCTATGTTCTGCCCTGCTCTGCTCTGCTCTGTTCTTCTCTGCCCTGCTCTGTTCTTCTCTGCTCTGCTCTGTTCTTCTCTGCTCTGCTCTGTTCTGTTCTGCCCTGCTCTGCTCTGTTCTTCTCTGCTCTGCTGTTCTTCTCTGCCCTGCTCTGTTCTGCTCTGTTCTTCTCTGCCCTGCTCAATTCTCCCCTGCTCTGTTCTGCCCTGCTCTGCTCTGTTCTGTCCTGTCCTGCTCTGTTCTGCCCTGCTCTGCCCTGCTCTGCTCTGCCCTGCCCTGTTCTGCTCTGCCCTGCTCTGTCCTGCCCTGCCCTGCCCTGCCCCGCCCTGCCCTGCCCTGTTCTGCTCTGCCCTGTTCTGCTCTGTTCTGCCCTGCTCTGTTCTGTTCTGCCCTGCTCTACCCTGCTCTGTTCTGTTCTGCCCTGTTCTGCTCTGCTCTGTTCTGCCCTGCTCTACCCTGCTCTGTTCTGTTCTGCCCTGTTTTGCCGTGCTCTGCCCTGCCCCGCCCTGCCCTGTTCTGCCCTGCCCTGCTCTGCCCTGCCCTGTTCTGCTCTGCTCTGTTCTGCCCTGCTCTGTTCTTCTCTGCCCTGCTCTGTTCTGCCCTGCTCTGCTCTGCTCTGCCCTGCCCTGTTCTGCTCTGCCCTGTTCTGCTCTTCTCTGTTCTTTCCTGCTCTGCCCAGCTCTGTTCTGTTCTGCCCTGCTCTACCCTGCTCTGTTCTGTTCTGCCCTGTTCTGCCCTGCTCTGTTCTGTTCTGCCCTGCTCTACCCTGCTCTGTTCTGTTCTGCCCTGTTCTGCTCTGCTCTGCCCTGCCCTGCCCTGCCCCGCCCTGCCCTGTTCTGCTCTGCCCTGCCCTGCCCTGCCCCGCCCTGCCCTGTTCTGCTCTGTTCTGCCCTGCTCTGTTCTGCCCTACTTTGCTCTGTTCTTCTGGACCACCAAGACTACACAAATTACCAAGCACACCACCACCTGTGATCACAACCGGTTTGTGTGAGTGTTTGTTTGTGTGTGTGTGTGTGTGTTTTTGTGTGTGTGTGTGTGTGTTTGTTTGTTTGTTTGTGTGTGTGTGTTTGTTTGTCTGTGTGTTTGTGTGTTTGTTTGTGTGTGTGTGTTTGTTTGTGTGTGTTTGTTTGTGTGTTTGTTTGCGTGTTTGTTTGTGTGTGTGTGTGTGTGTGTGTGTATACAGAGGGAGGCTCAGAGCTGTTTCCTTCAGACCGTAAGCGTTTATTAGGGCCCAGATCTACTGGGGACCACAGGGCCATGTTGCTTTATGAGTGACAGTGGGGAGGTGTGTTAGTGTATGAAACTCCACTTACTCCTCTCTGTCTGGCTCTTATCTGTTGTACCTATGAACTTCCTACTCTGAGTCAGACTTCTGAACAAGGCATCAGGGGGAACCATGCCTCATAAAGATGTCTACAGTATGTAGGTGTTGACCTATGACCCCCAACATTGCCCTCTCTCATCCTGGAACACCAGGCAACCATCTAAAGTAGACCTTTTTGGGGGCACCTTTTTCTCCCTCGATCTCTCTGACTCTACAGGACAGGTTCATTGACAACTCTGTCATCCTCCAGGTCTGTCTGTGCATGGCAGTGAACAGAACAGTGAGTTAATTGGTGATCTCATCTCCCCACTAAAGTGCACTGCTGTCCTTACTGAGTCATGATAAATAAGACAAAATAACACAGTGTGTGTGTGTGTCACCACAGCACATTAATACACTGTCATGATGAATTAGGCCAAATAAACTCTAGGCTGCTGAATGATGAGGCATGGCCAGCTTATGCTCCCTCATTAACATTATACAGAGCCAGACTATGGGGGGCTTACATCCTGCAACAGTGTGTGAGAGAGGGGGATTGGTGTGTGTGTGAGAGAGGGGGATTGGTGTGTGTGTGAGAGAGGGGGATTGGTGTGTGTGTGAGAGAGGGATATTGGTGTGTGTGTGAGAGAGGGGGATTGGTGTGTATGTGAGAGAGGGGGATTGGTGTGTGTGTGAGAGAGAGGGATTGGTGTGTGTGTGAGAGAGGGGGATTGGTGTGTGTGTGAGAGAGGGGGATTGGTGTGTGAGAGAGGGGGATTGGTGTGTGTGAGAGAGGGGGATTGGTGTGTGTGAGAGAGAGGGGGATTGGTGTGTGTGTGAGAGAGGGGGGGATTGGGGTGTGTGTGAGAGAGGGGGATTGGTGTGTGTGTGAGAGAGGGGGATTGAGGTGTGTGTGAGAGAGGGGGATTGGGAGGAGGTGAAAGGCAGAAGGAGAAAAGGAAAAGGGGAAGGGGGTGGAGGGGAGGAGGTGAAAGGCAGAAGGAGAACAGGAAAAGGGGGTGGAGGGGAGGAGGTGAAAGGCAGAAGGAGAACAGGAAAAGGGGAAGGGGGTGGAGGGGAGGAGGTGAAAGGCAGAAGGAGAACAGGAAAAGGGGAAGGGGTGGAGGGGAGGAGGTGAAAGGCAGAAGGAGAACAGGAAAAGGGGGTGGAGGGGAGGAGGTGAAAGGCAGAAGGAGAACAGGAAAAGGGGAAGGGGGTGGAGGGGAGGAGGTGAAAGGCAGAAGGAGAAAAGGGGAAGGGGGTGGAGGGGAGGAGGTGAAAGGCAGAAGGAGAACAGGAAAAGGGGGTGGAGGGGAGGAGGTGAAAGGCAGAAGGAGAAAAGGGGAAGGGGGTGGAGGGGAGGAGGTGAAAGGCAGAAGGAGAAAAGGGGAAGGGGTGGAGGGGAGGAGGTGAAAGGCAGAAGGAGAACAGGAAAAGGGGGTGGAGGGGAGGAGGTGAAAGGCAGAAGGAGAACAGGAAAAGGGGAAGGGGGTGGAGGGGAGGAGGTGAAAGGCAGAAGGAGAACAGGAAAAGGGGAAGGGGGTGGAGGGGAGGAGGTGAAAGGCAGAAGGAGAACAGGAAAAGGGGAAGGGGGTGGAGGGGAGGAGGTGAAAGGCAGAAGGAGAACAGGAAAAGGGGGTGGAGGGGAGGAGGTGAAAGGCAGAAGAAGAAAAGGGGAAGGGGGTGGAGGGGAGGAGGTGAAAGGCAGAAGGAGAACAGGAAAAGGGGGTGGAGGGGAGGAGGTGAAAGGCAGAAGGAGAACAGGAAAAGGGGAAGGGGGTGGAGGGGAGGAGGTGAAAGGCAGAAGGAGAACAGGAAAAGGGGGTGGAGGGGAGGAGGTGAAAGGCAGAAGGAGAAAAGGGGAAGGGGGTGGAGGGGAGGAGGTGAAAGGCAGAAGGAGAACAGGAAAAGGGGAAGGGGGTGGAGGGGAGGAGGTGAAAGGCAGAAGGAGAAAAGTGGAAAGGGGTGGAGGGGAGGAGGTGAAAGGCAGAAGGAGAACAGGAAAAGGGGAAGGGGGTGGAGGGGAGGAGGTGAAAGGCAGAAGGAGAAAAGGGGAAAGGGGTGGAGGGGAGGAGGTGAAAGGCAGAAGAAGAAAAGGGGAAGGGGGTGGAGGGGAGGAGGTGAAAGGCAGAAGAAGAAAAGGGGAAGGGGGTGGAGGGGAGGAGGTGAAAGGCAGAAGGAGAACAGGAAAAGGGGAAGGGGGTGGAGGGGAGGAGGTGAAAGGCAGAAGGAGAACAGGAAAAGGGGAAGGGGGTGGAGGGGAGGAGGTGAAAGGCAGAAGGAGAACAGGAAAAGGGGGTGGAGGGGAGGAGGTGAAAGGCAGAAGGAGAAAAGGGGAAGGGGGTGGAGGGGAGGAGGTGAAAGGCAGAAGGAGAACAGGAAAAGGGGAAGGGGGTGGAGGGGAGGAGGTGAAAGGCAGAAGGAGAACAGGAAAAGGGGGTGGAGGGGAGGAGGTGAAAGGCAGAAGGAGAAAAGGGGAAAGGGGTGGAGGGGAGGAGGTGAAAGGCAGAAGAAGAAAAGGGGAAGGGGTGGAGGGGAGGAGGTGAAAGGCAGAAGAAGAAAAGGGGAAGGGGGTGGAGGGGAGGAGGTGAAAGGCAGAAGGAGAACAGGAAAAGGGGAAGGGGGTGGAGGGGAGGAGGTGAAAGGCAGAAGGAGAAAAGGGGAAAGGGGTGGAGGGGAGGAGGTGAAAGGCAGAAGGAGAAAAGGGGAAGGGGGTGGAGGGGAGGAGGTGAAAGGCAGAAGGAGAAAAGGGGAAGGGGGTGGAGGGGAGGAGGTGAAAGGCAGAAGGAGAACAGGAAAAGGGGGTGGAGGGGAGGAGGTGAAAGGCAGAAGGAGAACAGGAAAAGGGGAAGGGGGTGGAGGGGAGGAGGTGAAAGGCAGAAGGAGAACAGGAAAAGGGGGTGGAGGGGAGGAGGTGAAAGGCAGAAGGAGAAAAGGGGAAAGGGGTGGAGGGGAGGAGGTGAAAGGCAGAAGGAGAACAGGAAAAGGGGAAGGGGGTGGAGGGGAGGAGGTGAAAGGCAGAAGGAGAAAAGGGGAAAGGGGTGGAGGGGAGGAGGTGAAAGGCAGAAGGAGAAAAGGGGAAAGGGGTGGAGGGGAGGAGGTGAAAGGCAGAAGGAGAACAGGAAAAGGGGAAGGGGGTGGAGGGGAGGAGGTGAAAGGCAGAAGGAGAAAAGGGGAAGGGGGTGGAGGGGAGGAGGTGAAAGGCAGAAGGAGAACAGGAAAAGGGGAAGGGGGTGGAGGGGAGGAGGTGAAAGGCAGAAGGAGAAAAGGGGAAGGGGGTGGAGGGGAGGAGGTGAAAGGCAGAAGGAGAAAAGGGGAAGGGGGTGGAGGGGCGACTGGGGGCAGACCACAGGTCTCAATCAGCTGCAACTCCATCTCCCATAAATCTCTGGGTCTGACTCTGATATATGTGTGTGTGTGTGTGTGACTGATGGACGTGGGCCATAAAGCTTAGTGGTGTGACATGTGGAGAGCAACAGAGTGAACCCTGGGAACATACCACCGCTCCAGGTTAATGTCAATGATCCCTGACAGGGAAGGAGGGGGGGGGGCTTTGGTTCACTAAGCTATAAGTGTGTTGCTGACCCAATGGTGCTTCGAGTGCCATCATTGAATAGTTATTGTCCTATGTCAAAAGGTGGATTTGAGTCATTTAGCTTCTGGGTGAGTGTGTGTCCGTGTGTGTTTCTGGGTGAGTGTGTGTTTCTGGGTGAGTGTGTGTCCGTGTGTGTTTCTGGGTGAGTGTGTGTTTCTGGGTGAGTGTGTGTTTCTGGGTGAGTGTGTGTTTCTGGGTGAGTGTGTGTCCGTGTGTGTTTCTGGGTGAGTGTGTGTCCGTGTGTGTTTCTGGGTGAGTGTGTGTTTCTGAGTGAGTGTGTGTTTCTGGGTGAGTGTGTGTTTCTGGGTGAGTGTGTGTCCGTGTGTGTTTCTGGGTGAGTGTGTGTTTCTGGGTGAGTGTGTGTTTCTGGGTGAGTGTGTGTCCGTGTGTGTTTCTGGGTGAGTGTGTGTTTCTGGGTGAGTGTGTGTCCGTGTGTGTTTCTGGGTAAGTGTGTGTTTCTGGGTGAGTGTGTGTTTCTGGGTGAGTGTGTGTTTCTGGGTGAGTGTGTGTCCGTGTGTGTTTCTGGGTGAGTGTGTGTTTCTGGGTGAGTGTGTGTTTCTGGGTGAGTGTGTGTTTCTGGGTGAGTGTGTGTCCGTGTGTGTTTCTGGGTGAGTGTGTGTCCGTGTGTGTTTCTGGGTGAGTGTGTGTTTCTGGGTGAGTGTGTGTCCGTGTGTGTTTCTGGGTGAGTGTGTGTCCGTGTGTGTGAAGTGTGTGTGTGAAGTGTAACTTCTCTAGCACGGGTGTGTGTCCATGTGTGTGAGCAGTGTAAGACCAAGATGAATGGCGTTCATTACGTGGCCTAATCATAAAGCCCAGAGAGGAAGTGCAGACATGGCCCGACAGGATCTGAAGACACGTGCACTTCCTCATTAATGGAGTCCCGTCAGGGTCATAAAGCACCAGCACAAAATGCACAATGAAAATGCACAGTGAGGGAGGAAGTGAACTCCCAAAAGTCATTCAGGATATTGGTATGGATAGGATAGAAGATATTTGAATGGGTGAGATGGTTTGGAGACTGGGGAATATGTACAGTAATGCTCATTTACTGAACTAAAATATTCCAAGATGAGCTTTGGGAAATGTGCTTTGCTAAGAAAGCAAAAAAAAAAAAATTGGGGTCAAAGACAAGACTAGTGCCCCTCTCTCCCCCTCCTCCCATCTCCCCCTCTTTATCCTTCTCATACTGCCCCTCTCTCCCCCTGCTCCCATCTCCCCCCTCTTTATCCTTCTCATACTGCCCCTCTCTCCCCCTCCTCCCATCTCCCCCTCTTTATCCTTCTCATACTGCCCCTTCCTCTCCCCCTCCTCCCATCTCCCCCCTCTTTATCCTTCTCATACTGCCCCTTCCTCTCCCCCTCCTCCCATTTCCCCCCTCTTTATCCTTCTCATACTGCCCCTCCTATCCCCCTCTCACTACAGTATCTACCTGAGGTCCTGGTGTCCACCTCATTCATCACCTGGGGTTGATTGGTTCGTTCTCCTCTGTTTTCTCTCCTCTGTTCTCTCCTCTGTTTTCTCTCCTCTGTTCTCTCCTCTGTTTTCTCCCCTTTGTTTTCTCTCCTCTGTTCTCTCCTCTGTTTTCTCTCCTCTGTTTTTTCTCCTCTGTTCTCTCCTCTGTTTTCTCTCCTCTGTTCTCTCTCCTCTGTTTTTTCTCCTCTGTTCTCTCCTCTATTTTTTCTCCTCTGTTTTCTCTCCTCTGTTTTCTCTCCTCTGTCCTCTCTTCTGTTTTCTCTCCTCTGTTTTCTCTTCTGTCCTCTCCTCTGCTCTCTCCTCTGTTCTCTCCTCTGTTTTTTCTCTTCTGTTTTCTCTTCTGTTTTTCTCTCCTCTGTTTTCTCTCCTCTGTTCTCTCGTGTTTTCTCTCCTCTGTTTTCTCTCCTCTGTTTTCTCCTCTGTTTTCTCTCCTCTGTTCTCTCCTCTGTTTCTCCTCTGTTTCTCCTCTGTTTTCTCTCCTCTGTTTTCTCTCCTCTGTTTTCTCTCCTCTGTTTTCTCTCCTCTGGTTTCTCTCCTCTGTTTTCTCTCCTCTGTTCGCTCCTCTGTTTTGTCTCCTCTGTTCTCTCCTCTGTTTTCTCTCCTCTCTTCTCTCCTCTCTGTTTTCTCTCCTCTGTTCTCTACTCTGTTTCTCCTCTGTTTCTCCTCAGTTCTCTCCTCTGTTTTCTCTCCTCTGTTTTCTCTCCTCTGTTTTCTCTCCTCTGTTTTCTCTCCTCTGTTATCTCCTCTGTTTTCTCTCTGTTCTCCCCTCGGTTTTCTCTCCTCTGTTTTCTCCTCTGTTCTCTCTTCTGTTCACTCTTCTGTTCTCTCCTATGTTTTCTCCTCTGTTTTTCCTCTGTTCTCTCCTCTGTTTTCTCTCCTCCCTTTTCTCTCCTCTGTTTTCTCCTGTTTTCTCCTCTCTTTTCTCCTCTGTTCTCTCCTGTTTTCTCTCCTCTGTTTTCTCTGCTCTGTTCTCTCTGTTTTCTTTCCTCTGTTCTCTCCTGTTTTCTCTCCTCTGTTCTCTCCTCTTTTTTCTCTCCTCTGTTTTCTCTCTCTGTTTTCTCTCCTCTTTTCTCTCCTCCTTTTTCTCTCCTCTGTTCTCTCCTCTGTTTGCTCTCCTCTGTTTTCTCTCCTCTGTCCTCTCTTCTGTTTTCTCTCCTCTGTTTTCTCTTCTGTCCTCTCCTCTGCTCTCTCCTCTGTTCTCTCCTCTGTTTTTTCTCTTCTGTTTTCTCTTCTGTTTTTCTCTCCTCTGTTTTCTCTCCTCTGTTCTCTCGTGTTTTCTCTCCTCTGTTTTCTCTCCTCTGTTTTCTCCTCTGTTTTCTCTCCTCTGTTCTCTCCTCTGTTTCTCCTCTGTTTCTCCTCTGTTTTCTCTCCTCTGTTTTCTCTCCTCTGTTTTCTCTCCTCTGGTTTCTCTCCTCTGTTTTCTCTCCTCTGTTCGCTCCTCTGTTTTGTCTCCTCTGTTCTCTCCTCTGTTTTCTCTCCTCTCTTCTCTCCTCTCTGTTTTCTCTCCTCTGTTCTCTACTCTGTTTCTCCTCTGTTTCTCCTCAGTTCTCTCCTCTGTTTTCTCTCCTCTGTTTTCTCTCCTCTGTTTTCTCTCCTCTGTTTTCTCTCCTCTGTTATCTCCTCTGTTTTCTCTCTGTTCTCCCCTCGGTTTTCTCTCCTCTGTTTTCTCCTCTGTTCTCTCTTCTGTTCACTCTTCTGTTCTCTCCTATGTTTTCTCCTCTGTTTTTCCTCTGTTCTCTCCTCTGTTTTCTCTCCTCCCTTTTCTCTCCTCTGTTTTCTCCTGTTTTCTCCTCTCTTTTCTCCTCTGTTCTCTCCTGTTTTCTCTCCTCTGTTTTCTCTGCTCTGTTCTCTCTGTTTTCTTTCCTCTGTTCTCTCCTGTTTTCTCTCCTCTGTTCTCTCCTCTTTTTTCTCTCCTCTGTTTTCTCTCTCTGTTTTCTCTCCTCTTTTCTCTCCTCCTTTTTCTCTCCTCTGTTCTCTCCTCTGTTTGCTCTCCTCTGTTTTCTCCTCTGTTTTTCCTCTGTTTTCTCCTCTGTTTTCTCTCCTCTGTTCTCTCCTCTGTTTCTCCTCTGTTTCTCCTCTGTTCTCTCCTCTGTTTTCTCTCCTCTGTTTTCTCTCCTCTGGTTTCTCTCCTCTGTTTTCTCTCCTCTGTTCGCTCCTCTGTTTTGTCTCCTCTGTTCTCTCCTCTGTTTTCTCTCCTCTCTTCTCTCCTCTCTGTTTTCTCTCCTCTGTTTTCTCCTCTGTTTTCTCTCCTCTGTTCTCTCCTCTGTTTCTCCTCTGTTCTCTCCTCTGTTTTCTCTCCTCTGTTTTCTCTCCTCTGTTTTCTCTCCTCTGGTTTCTCTCCTCTGTTTTCTCTCCTCTGTTCGCTCCTCTGTTTTGTCTCCTCTGTTCTCTCCTCTGTTTTCTCTCCTCTCTTCTCTCCTCTCTGTTTTCTCTCCTCTGTTCTCTACTCTGTTTCTCCTCTGTTTCTCCTCAGTTCTCTCCTCTGTTTTCTCTCCTCTGTTTTCTCTCCTCTGTTTTCTCTCCTCTGTTTTCTCTCTTCTGTTTTCTCTCCTCTGTTTTCTCTTCTGTCCTCTCCTCTGCTCTCTCCTCTGTTCTCTCCTCTGTTTTTTCTCTTCTGTTTTCTCTTCTGTTTTTCTCTCCTCTGTTTTCTCTCCTCTGTTCTCTCGTGTTTTCTCTCCTCTGTTTTCTCTCCTCTGTTTTCTCCTCTGTTTTCTCTCCTCTGTTCTCTCCTCTGTTTCTCCTCTGTTTCTCCTCTGTTTTCTCTCCTCTGTTTTCTCTCCTCTGTTTTCTCTCCTCTGTTTTCTCTCCTCTGGTTTCTCTCCTCTGTTTTCTCTCCTCTGTTCGCTCCTCTGTTTTGTCTCCTCTGTTCTCTCCTCTGTTTTCTCTCCTCTCTTCTCTCCTCTCTGTTTTCTCTCCTCTGTTTTCTCTCCTCTGTTCTCTCCTCTGTTTCTCCTCTGTTTCTCCTCTGTTCTCTCCTCTGTTTTCTCTCCTCTGTTTTCTCTCCTCTGGTTTCTCTCCTCTGTTTTCTCTCCTCTGTTCGCTCCTCTGTTTTGTCTCCTCTGTTCTCTCCTCTGTTTTCTCTCCTCTCTTCTCTCCTCTCTGTTTTCTCTCCTCTGTTTTCTCCTCTGTTTTCTCTCCTCTGTTCTCTCCTCTGTTTCTCCTCTGTTCTCTCCTCTGTTTTCTCTCCTCTGTTTTCTCTCCTCTGTTTTCTCTCCTCTGGTTTCTCTCCTCTGTTTTCTCTCCTCTGTTCGCTCCTCTGTTTTGTCTCCTCTGTTCTCTCCTCTGTTTTCTCTCCTCTCTTCTCTCCTCTCTGTTTTCTCTCCTCTGTTCTCTACTCTGTTTCTCCTCTGTTTCTCCTCAGTTCTCTCCTCTGTTTTCTCTCCTCTGTTTTCTCTCCTCTGTTTTCTCTCCTCTGTTTTCTCTCTTCTGTTTTCTCTCCTCTGTTTTCTCTTCTGTCCTCTCCTCTGCTCTCTCCTCTGTTCTCTCCTCTGTTTTTTCTCTTCTGTTTTCTCTTCTGTTTTTCTCTCCTCTGTTTTCTCTCCTCTGTTCTCTCGTGTTTTCTCTCCTCTGTTTTCTCTCCTCTGTTTTCTCCTCTGTTTTCTCTCCTCTGTTCTCTCCTCTGTTTCTCCTCTGTTTCTCCTCTGTTTTCTCTCCTCTGTTTTCTCTCCTCTGTTTTCTCTCCTCTGTTTTCTCTCCTCTGGTTTCTCTCCTCTGTTTTCTCTCCTCTGTTCGCTCCTCTGTTTTGTCTCCTCTGTTCTCTCCTCTGTTTTCTCTCCTCTCTTCTCTCCTCTCTGTTTTCTCTCCTCTGTTCTCTACTCTGTTTCTCCTCTGTTTCTCCTCAGTTCTCTCCTCTGTTTTCTCTCCTCTGTTTTCTCTCCTCTGTTTTCTCTCCTCTGTTTTCTCTCCTCTGTTATCTCCTCTGTTTTCTCTCTGTTCTCCCCTCGGTTTTCTCTCCTCTGTTTTCTCCTCTGTTCTCTCTTCTGTTCACTCTTCTGTTCTCTCCTATGTTTTCTCCTCTGTTTTTCCTCTGTTCTCTCCTCTGTTTTCTCTCCTCCCTTTTCTCTCCTCTGTTTTCTCCTGTTTTCTCCTCTCTTTTCTCCTCTGTTCTCTCCTGTTTTCTCTCCTCTGTTTTCTCTGCTCTGTTCTCTCTGTTTTCTTTCCTCTGTTCTCTCCTGTTTTCTCTCCTCTGTTCTCTCCTCTTTTTTCTCTCCTCTGTTTTCTCTCTCTGTTTTCTCTCCTCTTTTCTCTCCTCCTTTTTCTCTCCTCTGTTCTCTCCTCTGTTTGCTCTCCTCTGTTTTCTCCTCTGTTTTTCCTCTGTTTTCTCCTCTGTTTTCTCTCCTCTGTTCTCTCCTCTGTTTCTCCTCTGTTTCTCCTCTGTTCTCTCCTCTGTTTTCTCTCCTCTGTTTTCTCTCCTCTGGTTTCTCTCCTCTGTTTTCTCTCCTCTGTTCGCTCCTCTGTTTTGTCTCCTCTGTTCTCTCCTCTGTTTTCTCTCCTCTCTTCTCTCCTCTCTGTTTTCTCTCCTCTGTTTTCTCCTCTGTTTTCTCTCCTCTGTTCTCTCCTCTGTTTCTCCTCTGTTCTCTCCTCTGTTTTCTCTCCTCTGTTTTCTCTCCTCTGTTTTCTCTCCTCTGGTTTCTCTCCTCTGTTTTCTCTCCTCTGTTCGCTCCTCTGTTTTGTCTCCTCTGTTCTCTCCTCTGTTTTCTCTCCTCTCTTCTCTCCTCTCTGTTTTCTCTCCTCTGTTCTCTACTCTGTTTCTCCTCTGTTTCTCCTCAGTTCTCTCCTCTGTTTTCTCTCCTCTGTTTTCTCTCCTCTGTTTTCTCTCCTCTGGTTTCTCTCCTCTGTTTTCTCTCCTCTGTTCGCTCCTCTGTTTTGTCTCCTCTGTTCTCTCCTCTGTTTTCTCTCCTCTCTTCTCTCCTCTCTGTTTTCTCTCCTCTGTTCTCTACTCTGTTTCTCCTCTGTTTCTCCTCAGTTCTCTCCTCTGTTTTCTCTCCTCTGTTTTCTCTCCTCTGTTTTCTCTCCTCTGTTTTCTCTCCTCTGTTTTCTCCTCTGTTTTCTCTCCTCTGTTCTCTCCTCTGTTTCTCCTCTGTTTCTCCTCTGTTTTCTCTCCTCTGTTTTCTCTCCTCTGTTTTCTCTCCTCTGTTTTCTCTCCTCTGGTTTCTCTCCTCTGTTTTCTCTCCTCTGTTCGCTCCTCTGTTTTGTCTCCTCTGTTCTCTCCTCTGTTTTCTCTCCTCTCTTCTCTCCTCTCTGTTTTCTCTCCTCTGTTCTCTACTCTGTTTCTCCTCTGTTTCTCCTCAGTTCTCTCCTCTGTTTTCTCTCCTCTGTTTTCTCTCCTCTGTTTTCTCTCCTCTGTTTTCTCTCCTCTGTTATCTCCTCTGTTTTCTCTCTGTTCTCCCCTCGGTTTTCTCTCCTCTGTTTTCTCCTCTGTTCTCTCTTCTGTTCACTCTTCTGTTCTCTCCTATGTTTTCTCCTCTGTTTTTCCTCTGTTCTCTCCTCTGTTTTCTCTCCTCCCTTTTCTCTCCTCTGTTTTCTCCAGTTTTCTCCTCTCTTTTCTCCTCTGTTCTCTCCTGTTTTCTCTCCTCTGTTTTCTCTGCTCTGTTCTCTCTGTTTTCTTTCCTCTGTTCTCTCCTGTTTTCTCTCCTCTGTTCTCTCCTCTTTTTTCTCTCCTCTGTTTTCTCTCTCTGTTTTCTCTCCTCTTTTCTCTCCTCCTTTTTCTCTCCTCTGTTCTCTCCTCTGTTTGCTCTCCTCTGTTTTCTCCTCTGTTTTTCCTCTGTTTTCTCCTCTGTTTTCTCTCCTCTGTTCTCTCCTCTGTTTCTCCTCTGTTTCTCCTCTGTTCTCTCCTCTGTTTTCTCTCCTCTGTTTTCTCTCCTCTGGTTTCTCTCCTCTGTTTTCTCTCCTCTGTTCGCTCCTCTGTTTTGTCTCCTCTGTTCTCTCCTCTGTTTTCTCTCCTCTCTTCTCTCCTCTCTGTTTTCTCTCCTCTGTTTTCTCCTCTGTTTTCTCTCCTCTGTTCTCTCCTCTGTTTCTCCTCTGTTCTCTCCTCTGTTTTCTCTCCTCTGTTTTCTCTCCTCTGTTTTCTCTCCTCTGGTTTCTCTCCTCTGTTTTCTCTCCTCTGTTCGCTCCTCTGTTTTGTCTCCTCTGTTCTCTCCTCTGTTTTCTCTCCTCTCTTCTCTCCTCTCTGTTTTCTCTCCTCTGTTCTCTACTCTGTTTCTCCTCTGTTTCTCCTCAGTTCTCTCCTCTGTTTTCTCTCCTCTGTTTTCTCTCCTCTGTTTTCTCTCCTCTGTTTTCTCTCCTCTGTTTTCTCTCCTCTGTTATCTCCTCTGTTTTCTCTCTGTTCTCCCCTCGGTTTTCTCTCCTCTGTTTTCTCCTCTGTTCTCTCTTCTGTTCACTCTTCTGTTCTCTCCTATGTTTTCTCCTCTGTTTTTCCTCTGTTCTCTCCTCTGTTTTCTCTCCTCCCTTTTCTCTCCTCTGTTTTCTCCTGTTTTCTCCTCTCTTTTCTCCTCTGTTCTCTCCTGTTTTCTCTCCTCTGTTTTCTCTGCTCTGTTCTCTCTGTTTTCTTTCCTCTGTTCTATCCTGTTTTCTCTCCTCTGTTCTCTCCTCTTTTTTCTCTCCTCTGTTTTCTCTCTCTGTTTTCTCTCCTCTTTTCTCTCCTCCTTTTTCTCTCCTCTGTTCTCTCCTCTGTTTGCTCTCCTCTGTTTTCTCCTCTGTTTTTCCTCTGTTTTCTCTTCTGTTTTCTCCTCTGTTCTCTCCTCTGTTTTCTCTCCTCTGTTCTCTCCTCTGTTTTCTCTCCTCTGTTTTCTCTCCTCTGTTCTCTCCTCTGTTTTCGCTCCCTTGTTTTCTCCCCTGTTTTCTCTCCTCTGTTCTCTCCTCTGTTCTCTCCTCTGTTTTCTCTCCTCTGTTTTCTCTCCATTGTTTTCTCTCCTCTGTTTTCTCTCCTCTGTTTTCTCTTCTGTTCACTCTCTGTTCTCTGTTCTGTTTTCTCCTCTGTTTTCTCCTCTGTTTTCTCCTCTGTTTTCTCCTCTGTTTTCTCTCCTCCTTTTTCTCATCCTTTTTCTCTCCTCCTTTTTCTCTTCTCTGTTTTCTCCTCTGTTTTCTCCTCTGTTTTCTCCTCTGTTCTCTCCTCTGTTTTCTCTCCTCTGTTTTCTCCTCTGTTTTCTCCTCTGTTCTCTTCTCATTTTTCTCCTCTGTTCTCTCCTCTGTTTTTCCTCTGTTTTTCCTCTGTTTTCTCTTCTGTTTTTTGTCCTCTGTTTTCTCCTCTGTTTTCTCTCCTCTGTTCTCTCCTCTGTTCTGTCCTCTGTTCTCTCGTCTGTTTTCTCTCCTCCTTTCTCTCCTCTGTTTTTCTCTCCACTGTTTTCTCCTCTGTTCTCTTCTCTGTTTTCTCTCCACTGTTTTCTCCTCTGTTCTCTCCTCTGTTTTCTCCTCTGTTCTCTCCTGTTTTCTCTCCTCTGTTTTCTCTGCTCTGTTCTCTCTGTTTTCTTTCCTCTGTTCTCTCCTGTTTTCTCTCCTCTTTTCTCTCCTCCTTTTTCTCTCCTCTGTTTGCTCTCCTCTGTTTTCTCCTCTGTTTTCTCCTCTGTTTTCTCCTCTGTTTTCTCTCCTCTGTTTTCTCTCCTCTGTTTTCTCTCCTCTGTTTTCTCTCCCTTGTTTTCTCCCCTGTTTTCTCTCCCCCTGTTTTCTCTCCTCTGTTCTCTCCTGTTTTCTCTCCTCTGTTTTCTCTGCTCTGTTCTCTCTGTTTTCTTTCCTCTGTTCTCTCCTGTTTTCTCTCCTCTGTTCTCTCCTCTGTTTTCTCTCCCTTGTTTTCTCCCCTGTTTTCTCTCCCCCTGTTTTCTCTCCTCCTTGTTCTCTCCTCTGTTTGCTCACCTCTGTTTTCTCCTCTGTTTTTTCCTCTGTTTTCTCTTCTGTTTTCTCCTCTGTTTTCTCCTCTGTTCTCTCCTCTGTTTTCTCTCCTCTGTTCTCTCCTCTGTTTTCTCTCCTCTGTTTTCTCTCCTCTGTTCTCTCCTCCGTTTTCTCTCCCTTGTATTCTCCCCTGTTTTCTCTCCCCCTGTTTTCTCTCCTCTGTTCTCTCCTCTGTTCTCTCCTCTGTTTTCTCTCCTCTGTTTTCTCTCCTCTGTTTTCTCTTCTCTGTTTTCTCTTCTGTTCACTCTCTGTTCTCTCTTCTGTTTTCTCCTCTGTTTTCTCCTCTGTTTTCTCTCCTCCTTTTTCTCTCATCCTTTTTCTCTCCTCCTTTTTCTCTCCTCTGTTTTCTCCTCTGTTTTCTCCTCTGTTTTCTCCTCTGTTCTTTCCTCTGTTTTCTCTCCTCTGTTTTCTCCTCTGTTTTCTCCTCTGTTTTCTCCTCTGTTTTTCCTCTGTTTTTCCTCTGTTTTCTCTTCTGTTTTCTCCTCTGTTTTCTCCTCTGTTTTCTCTCCTCTGTTCTCTCCTCTGTTCTGTCCTCTGTTCTCTCGTCTGTTTTCTCTCCTCTGATCTCTCATCTGTTTTCTCTCCTCTGTTCTCTCCTCTGCTTTCTCCTCTGTTCTCTCTCCTCTGTTCTCTCATCTCTGTTCTCTCCTCTCTGTCCTCTCTCCTCTGTTTTCTCTCCTCTGTTTTCTCTCCTCTGTTTTCTCTCCTCTGTTCTCTCTCCTCTGTCCTCTCTTCTGTTTTCTCTCCTCTGTTTTCTCTTCTGTCCTCTCCTCTGCTCTCTCCTCTGTTCTCTCCTCTGTTTTTTCTCCTCTGTTCTCTCCTCTATTTTTTCTCCTCTGTTTTCTCTCCTCTGTTTTCTCTCCTCTGTCCTCTCTTCTGTTTTCTCTCCTCTGTTTTCTCTTCTGTCCTCTCCTCTGCTCTCTCCTCTGTTCTCTCCTCTGTTTTTTCTCTTCTGTTTTCTCTTCTGTTTTTCTCTCCTCTGTTTTCTCTCCTCTGTTCTCTCGTGTTTTCTCTCCTCTGTTTTCTCTCCTCTGTTTTCTCTCCTCTGTTTTCTCTCCTCTGTTCTCTCCTCTGTTTCTCCTCTGTTTCTCCTCTGTTCTCTCCTCTGTTTTCTCTCCTCTGTTTTCTCTCCTCTGTTTTCTCTCCTCTGGTTTCTCTCCTCTGTTTTCTCTCCTCTGTTCGCTCCTCTGTTTTGTCTCCTCTGTTCTCTCCTCTGTTTTCTCTCCTCTCTTCTCTCCTCTCTGTTTTCTCTCCTCTGTTCTCTACTCTGTTTCTCCTCTGTTTCTCCTCAGTTCTCTCCTCTGTTTTCTCTCCTCTGTTTTCTCTCCTCTGTTTTCTCTCCTCTGTTTTCTCTCCTCTGTTTTCTCTCTGTTCTCTCCTCGGTTTTCTCTCCTCTGTTTTCTCCTCTGTTCTCTCTTCTGTTCACTCTTCTGTTCTCTCCTATGTTTTCTCCTCTGTTTTTCCTCTGTTCTCTCCTCTGTTTTCTCTCCTCCCTTTTCTCTCCTCTGTTTTCTCCTGTTTTCTCCTCTCTTTTCTCCTCTGTTCTCTCCTGTTTTCTCTCCTCTGTTTTCTCTGCTCTGTTCTCTCTGTTTTCTTTCCTCTGTTCTCTCCTGTTTTCTCTCCTCTGTTCTCTCCTCTTTTTTCTCTCCTCTGTTTTCTCTCTCTGTTTTCTCTCCTCTTTTCTCTCCTCCTTTTTCTCTCCTCTGTTCTCTCCTCTGTTTGCTCTCCTCTGTTTTCTCCTCTGTTTTCCTCTGTTTTCTCTTCTGTTTTCTCCTCTGTTCTCTCCTCTGTTTTCTCTCCTCTGTTCTCTCCTCTGTTTTCTCTCCTCTGTTTTCTCTCCTCTGTTCTCTCCTCTGTTTTCTCTCCCTTGTTTTCTCCCCTGTTTTCTCTCCTCTGTTCTCTCCTCTGTTCTCTCCTCTGTTTTCTCTCCTCTGTTTTCTCTCCATTGTTTTCTCTCCTCTGTTTTCTCTCCTCTGTTTTCTCTTCTGTTCACTCTCTGTTCTCTCTTCTGTTTTCTCCTCTGTTTTCTCCTCTGTTTTCTCTCCTCCTTTTTCTCATACTTTTTCTCTCCTCCTTTTTCTCTCCTCTGTTTTCTCCTCTGTTTTCTCCTCTGTTTTCTCCTCTGTTCTCTCTTCTGTTTTCTCTCCTCTGTTTTCTCCTCTGTTTTCTCCTCTGTTCTCTTCTCTGTTTTCTCCTCTGTTCTCTCCTCTGTTTTTCCTCTGTTTTTCCTCTGTTTTCTCTTCTGTTTTCTCCTCTGTTTTCTCCTCTGTTTTCTCTCCTCTGTTCTCTCCTCTGTTCTGTCCTCTGTTCTCTCGTCTGTTTTCTCTCCTCCTTTCTCTCCTCTGTTTTTCTCTCCACTGTTTTCTCCTCTGTTCTCTTCTCTGTTTTCTCTCCACTGTTTTCTCCTCTGTTCTCTCCTCTGTTTTCTCCTCTGTTCTCTCCTGTTTTCTCTCCTCTGTTTTCTCTGCTCTGTTCTCTCTGTTTTCTTTCCTCTGTTCTCTCCTGTTTTCTCTCCTCTTTTCTCTCCTCCTTTTTCTCTCCTCTGTTCTCTCCTCTGTTTGCTCTCCTCTGTTTTCTCCTCTGTTTTTTCCTCTGTTTTCTCTTCTGTTTTCTCCTCTGTTTTCTCCTCTGTTCTCTCCTCTGTTTTCTCTCCTCTGTTTTCTCTCCTCTGTTCTCTCCTCTGTTTTCTCTCCCTTGTTTTCTCCCCTGTTTTCTCTCCCCCTGTTTTCTCTCCTCTGTTCTCTCCTGTTTTCTCTCCTCTGTTTTCTCTCCTCTGTTATCTCCTCTGTTTTCTCTCTGTTCTCTCCTCGGTTTTCTCTCCTCTGTTTTCTCCTCTGTTCTCTCTTCTGTTCACTCTTCTGTTCTCTCCTATGTTTTCTCCTCTGTTTTTCCTCTGTTCTCTCCTCTGTTTTCTCTCCTCCCTTTTCTCTCCTCTGTTTTCTCCTGTTTTCTCCTCTCTTTTCTCCTCTGTTCTCTCCTGTTTTCTCTCCTCTGTTTTCTCTGCTCTGTTCTCTCTGTTTTCTTTCCTCTGTTCTCTCCTGTTTTCTCTCCTCTGTTCTCTCCTCTGTTTGCTCTCCTCTGTTTTCTCCTCTGTTTTTCCTCTGTTTTCTCTTCTGTTTTCTCCTCTGTTCTCTCCTCTGTTTTCTCTCCTCTGTTCTCTCCTCTGTTTTCTCTCCTCTGTTTTCTCTCCTCTATTCTCTCCTCTGTTTTCTCTCCCTTGTTTTCTCCCCTGTTTTCTCTCCTCTGTTCTCTCCTCTGTTCTCTCCTCTGTTTTCTCTCCTCTGTTTTCTCTCCATTGTTTTCTCTCCTCTGTTTTCTCTCCTCTGTTTTCTCTTCTGTTCACTCTCTGTTCTCTCTTCTGTTTTCTCCTCTGTTTTCTCCTCTGTTTTCTCTCCTCCTTTTTCTCATACTTTTTCTCTCCTCCTTTTTCTCTCCTCTGTTTTCTCCTCTGTTTTCTCCTCTGTTTTCTCCTCTGTTCTCTCCTCTGTTTTCTCTCCTCTGTTTTCTCCTCTGTTTTCTCCTCTGTTCTCTTCTCTGTTTTCTCCTCTGTTCTCTCCTCTGTTTTCTCTTCTGTTCACTCTCTGTTCTCTCTTCTGTTTTCTCCTCTGTTTTCTCCTCTGTTTTCTCTCCTCCTTTTTCTCATACTTTTTCTCTCCTCCTTTTTCTCTCCTCTGTTTTCTCCTCTGTTTTCTCCTCTGTTTTCTCCTCTGTTCTCTCCTCTGTTTTCTCTCCTCTGTTTTCTCCTCTGTTTTCTCCTCTGTTCTCTTCTCTGTTTTCTCCTCTGTTCTCTCCTCTGTTTTTCCTCTGTTTTTCCTCTGTTTTCTCTTCTGTTTTCTCCTCTGTTTTCTCCTCTGTTTTCTCTCCTCTGTTCTCTCCTCTGTTCTGTCCTCTGTTCTCTCGTCTGTTTTCTCTCCTCCTTTCTCTCCTCTGTTTTTCTCTCCACTGTTTTCTCCTCTGTTCTCTCCTGTTTTCTCTCCTCTGTTTTCTCTGCTCTGTTCTCTCTGTTTTCTTTCCTCTGTTCTCTCCTGTTTTCTCTCCTCTTTTCTCTCCTCCTTTTTCTCTCCTCTGTTCTCTCCTCTGTTTGCTCTCCTCTGTTTTCTCCTCTGTTTTTTCCTCTGTTTTCTCTTCTGTTTTCTCCTCTGTTTTCTCCTCTGTTCTCTCCTCTGTTTTCTCTCCTCTGTTTTCTCTCCTCTGTTCTCTCCTCTGTTTTCTCTCCCTTGTTTTCTCCCCTGTTTTCTCTCCCCCTGTTTTCTCTCCTCTGTTCTCTCCTGTTTTCTCTCCTCTGTTTTCTCTGCTCTGTTCTCTCTGTTTTCTTTCCTCTGTTCTCTCCGGTTTTCTCTCCTCTGTTCTCTCCTCTGTTTTCTCTCTCTGTTTTCTCTCCTCTTTTCTCTCCTCCTTTTTCTCTCCTCTGTTCTCTCCTCTGTTTTCTCCTCTGTTTTCTCCTCTGTTTTTTCCTCTGTTTTCTCTTCTGTTTTCTCCTCTGTTTTCTCCTCTGTCCTCTCCTCTGTTTTCTCTCCTCTGTTCTCTCCTCTGTTTTCTCTCCTCTGTTTTCTCTCCTCTGTTCTCTCCTCTGTTTTCTCTCCCTTGTTTTCTCCCCTGTTTTCTCTCCCCCTGTTTTCTCTCCTCTGTTCTCTCCTCTGTTCTCTCCTCTGTTTTCTCTCCTCTGTTTTCTCTCCTCTGTTTTCTCTCCTCTGTTTTCTCTTCTGTTCACTCTCTGTTCTCTCTTCTGTTTTCTCTCCACTGTTTTCTCCTCTGTTCTCTCCTCTGTTTTCTCCTCTGTTCTCTCCTGTTTTCTCTCCTCTGTTTTCTCTGCTCTGTTCTCTCTGTTTTCTTTCCTCTGTTCTCTCCTGTTTTCTCTCCTCTTTTCTCTCCTCCTTTTTCTCTCCTCTGTTCTCTCCTCTGTTTGCTCTCCTCTGTTTTCTCCTCTGTTTTTTCCTCTGTTTTCTCTTCTGTTTTCTCCTCTGTTTTCTCCTCTGTTCTCTCCTCTGTTTTCTCTCCTCTGTTTTCTCTCCTCTGTTCTCTCCTCTGTTTTCTCTCCCTTGTTTTCTCCCCTGTTTTCTCTCCCCCTGTTTTCTCTCCTCTGTTCTCTCCTGTTTTCTCTCCTCTGTTTTCTCTCCTCTGTTATCTCCTCTGTTTTCTCTCTGTTCTCTCCTCGGTTTTCTCTCCTCTGTTTTCTCCTCTGTTCTCTCTTCTGTTCACTCTTCTGTTCTCTCCTATGTTTTCTCCTCTGTTTTTCCTCTGTTCTCTCCTCTGTTTTCTCTCCTCCCTTTTCTCTCCTCTGTTTTCTCCTGTTTTCTCCTCTCTTTTCTCCTCTGTTCTCTCCTGTTTTCTCTCCTCTGTTTTCTCTGCTCTGTTCTCTCTGTTTTCTTTCCTCTGTTCTCTCCTGTTTTCTCTCCTCTGTTCTCTCCTCTGTTTGCTCTCCTCTGTTTTCTCCTCTGTTTTTCCTCTGTTTTCTCTTCTGTTTTCTCCTCTGTTCTCTCCTCTGTTTTCTCTCCTCTGTTCTCTCCTCTGTTTTCTCTCCTCTGTTTTCTCTCCTCTATTCTCTCCTCTGTTTTCTCTCCTCTGTTTTCTCCTCTGTTCTCTCCTCTGTTTTCTCTCCTCTGTTTTCTCCTCTGTTTTCTCCTCTGTTCTCTTCTCTGTTTTCTCCTCTGTTCTCTCCTCTGTTTTTCCTCTGTTTTTCCTCTGTTTTCTCTTCTGTTTTCTCCTCTGTTTTCTCCTCTGTTTTCTCTCCTCTGTTCTCTCCTCTGTTCTGTCCTCTGTTCTCTCGTCTGTTTTCTCTCCTCCTTTCTCTCCTCTGTTTTTCTCTCCACTGTTTTCTCCTCTGTTCTCTCCTGTTTTCTCTCCTCTGTTTTCTCTGCTCTGTTCTCTCTGTTTTCTTTCCTCTGTTCTCTCCTGTTTTCTCTCCTCTTTTCTCTCCTCCTTTTTCTCTCCTCTGTTCTCTCCTCTGTTTGCTCTCCTCTGTTTTCTCCTCTGTTTTTTCCTCTGTTTTCTCTTCTGTTTTCTCCTCTGTTTTCTCCTCTGTTCTCTCCTCTGTTTTCTCTCCTCTGTTTTCTCTCCTCTGTTCTCTCCTCTGTTTTCTCTCCCTTGTTTTCTCCCCTGTTTTCTCTCCCCCTGTTTTCTCTCCTCTGTTCTCTCCTGTTTTCTCTCCTCTGTTTTCTCTGCTCTGTTCTCTCTGTTTTCTTTCCTCTGTTCTCTCCGGTTTTCTCTCCTCTGTTCTCTCCTCTGTTTTCTCTCTCTGTTTTCTCTCCTCTTTTCTCTCCTCCTTTTTCTCTCCTCTGTTCTCTCCTCTGTTTTCTCCTCTGTTTTCTCCTCTGTTTTTTCCTCTGTTTTCTCTTCTGTTTTCCCCTCTGTTTTCTCCTCTGTCCTCTCCTCTGTTTTCTCTCCTCTGTTCTCTCCTCTGTTTTCTCTCCTCTGTTTTCTCTCCTCTGTTCTCTCCTCTGTTTTCTCTCCCTTGTTTTCTCCCCTGTTTTCTCTCCCCCTGTTTTCTCTCCTCTGTTCTCTCCTCTGTTCTCTCCTCTGTTTTCTCTCCTCTGTTTTCTCTCCTCTGTTTTCTCTCCTCTGTTTTCTCTTCTGTTCACTCTCTGTTCTCTCTTCTGTTTTCTCCTCTGTTTTCTCCTCTGTTTTCTCTCCTCCTTTTTCTCTCATCCTTTTTCTCTCCTCCTTTTTCTCTCCTCTGTTTTCTCCTCTGTTTTCTCCTCTGTTTTCTCCTCTGGTCTTTCCTCTGTTTTCTCTCCTCTGTTTTTTCCTCTGTTTTCTCTTCTGTTTTCTCCTCTGTTTTCTCCTCTGTTTTCTCTCCTCTGTTCTCTCCTCTGTTCTGTCCTCTGTTCTGTCGTCTGTTTTCTCTCCTCTGATCTCTCATCTGTTTTCTCTCCTCTGTTCTCTCCTCTGCTTTCTCCTCTGTTCTCTCTCCTCTGTTCTCTCCTCTCTGTTCTCTCCTCTCTGTCCTCTCTCCTCTGTTTTCTCTCCTCTGTTTTCTCTCCTCTGTTTTCTCTCCTCTGTTTTCTCTCCTCTGTTCTCTCTCCTCTGTTTTCTCTCCTCTGTTTTCTCCCCACTGTTTTCTCCTCTGTTCTCTCCTCTGTTTTCTCTCCTCTGTTTTCTTCTTTGTTTTCCTCCTCTGTTTTCTCTCCTCTGTTTTCTCCTCTCTTCTCTCCTCTGCTTTCTCTCCTCTGTTTTCTCTCTACTGTTCTCTCCTCTGTTCTCTCCTCTGTTTTCTCTCCACTGTTTTCTCTCCTCTGTTCTCTCCTCTGTTTTCTCTCCTCTGTTTTCTCTCCTCTTTTCTCTCCTCTGTTTTCTCTCCTTTGTTTTCTCTCCTCTGTTCTCTCTGTTTTCTCTCCTCTGTTCTCTGTTTTCTCTCCTCTGTCCTCTCTCCTCTGTTCTCTCTCCTCTGTTTTCTCTCCTCTGTTTTCTCTCCTCTGTTCTCTCCTCTGTTTTCTCCTCTGTTTTCTCCTGTTTTCTCCTCTGTTTTCTCTCCTCTGTTCTCTCTGTTCTCTCTCCTCTGTTCTCTCTCCTCTGTTCTCTCTCCTCTGTTTTCTCTCCTCTGTTTTCTCTCCTCTGTTTTCTCGCCTCTGTTCTCTCTCCTCTGTTTTCTCTCCTCTGTTCTCTCCTCTGTTCTCTCCTCTGTTTCCTCTCCTCTGTTTTCTCCTCTGTTTTTTCCTCTGTTCTTTCATGTTCTCTCTACTCTGTTTTCTCTCCTCTGTTCTCTCTTCTGTTCTCTCCTCTGTTTTCTCTCCTCTGTTTTCTCCTCTGTTCTCTCCTCTGTTTTCTCTCCTCTGTTTTCTCCTCTGTTTTCACCTCTGTTTTCTCCTCTGTTTTCTCCTCTGTTCTCTCTCCTTTGTTTTCTCTCCTCTGTTTTCTGTCCTCTGTTCTCTCTCCTCTGTTTTCTCTCCTCTGTTTTCTCTCCTCTGTTTTCTCTCCTCTGTTTTCTCTCCTCCTTTTTCTCTCCTCTGTTCTCTCCTCTGTTTGCTCTCCTCTGTTTTCTCCTCTGTTTTTTCCTCTGTTCTCTCATGTTCTCTCTACTCTGTTTTCTCTCCTCTGTTCTCTCCTCTGTTTTCTCTCCTCCGTTTTCTCCTCTGTTCTCTCCTCTGTTCTCTCTTGTTCTCTCTACTCTGTTTTCTCTCCTCTGTTTTCCCTCCTCTGTTTTCCCTCCTCTGTTTTCCCTCCTCTGTTTTCTCCTCTGTTTTCTCCTCTGTTCTCTCTTCTGTTCTCTCCTCTGTTTTCTCTCCTCTGTTCTCTCTTCTGTTCTCTCCTCTGTTTTCTCTCCTCTGTTTTCTCTCCTCTGTTCTCTCTTCTGTTCTCTCCTCTGTTCTCTCCCCCATCCTCAACTCTTTCCTTCAGTGTGAGGGAGGTAGAGATGGATGCTGCCAGTAGAGGTAACTGTGCTGTGTTACCTGGGATCAGCAGGTTTGCTGTGTTGGCATGCTGCTCAGCCATATGGTTACCCACTGGGTGAACACTTTGATTAATGTTCCCCACAACACACTTTCTACACTTTTAGCTGATCCTGATAACAGGATCCCATCTCTCTCTTTTGCTCAGTAAACCAGGTGTTTTAATCGCCGTGTGCTTACTTCGATTTTGACCTTACGCCGATTCAGATAAGCAGAGTAAGGTGTTGACATGGCATTTACATAATATAACTACTGCCATAATCTGTTAAATGTAGAATTATTAGTGTGCATGTAAACATACTCTCTCTTTCTCTCTCTCTCTTTTTTCTTTTAATCTTTCTCTCTCTGTCTTTCTCTCAATTCAATTCAAAGGGGCTTTGTTGGCATGGGAAACATATGTTTAGCTTGCCGAAGCAATTTGAAATAAACAATAAACAAAAGTGAGAAGAAACAAATTTAACAACATCATTGTAGTCAAAATGGTTAGGATAAAGACATTTCAAGTGTTATATTATCAGCTATGTACAGTGTTTTAGCAATGTGCAATGATCACACTTAAACACACACACGTAGTCAGGTAGGTGGCTGTGCTGCGGTCTAAGCAGGTACGAGGAGGGGAACAGATGCCGGAGTCTCAATATCAATACGTCAGAGTGTGTGTGTATCTGTGTATTACCCTGGCAGAGTGTGTGTGTATCTGTGTATTACCCTGGCAGAGTGTGTGTGTATCTGTGTATTACCCTGGCAGAGTGTGTGTGTATCTGTGTATTACCCTGGCAGAGTGTGTGTGTATCTGTTTATTACCCTGGCAGAGTGTGTGTGTATCTGTGTATTACCCTGGCAGAGTGTGTGTGTATCTGTGTATTACCCTGGCAGAGTGTGTGTGTATCTGTGTATTACCCTGGCAGAGAGTGTGTGTATCTGTGTATTACCCTGGCAGAGTGTGTGTGTATCTGTGTATTACCCTGGCAGAGTGTGTGTGTATCTGTGTATTACCCTGGCAGAGTGTGTGTGTATCTGTGTATTACCCTGGCAGAGTGTGTGTGTATCTGTGTATTACCCTGGCAGAGTGTGTGTGTATCTGTGTATTACCCTGGCAGAGTGTGTGTGTATCTGTGTATTACCCTGGCAGAGTGTGTGTGTATCTGTGTATTACCCTGGCAGAGTGTGTGTCTATCTGTGTATTACCCTGGCAGAGTTCAGCCATGAGACTTCACTAACAGGACAGGGACCTCTCAGGTGAGCCATTTTCTGCTGCAAATCACACTAAATAACTTTCTCTCAGAGAGTGTGTGTTGAGCAACTATGCGAGGTGTGTGAAGTCGTTACGGGCCTACATTTGCTCCTGAGGAGCAGAGGGACGATGTCTCCATTGACACTTAAATGAACCGTACTCACACAGGTTCTTCTCTTTCTCCTGGTATAATGAGACATTACCACAGCAGAAACAATATGCAGATGCTCTATGTTATTTGGGATGATCCATTATCACCAGACATATGCTTTGTTCTGCCCTCTGTTTTATAGCCTGTTCCCACTAGTTGTGTGTTTTGGTCTTCCTCAGTCATGTTAAGTGCTGCCATTCCCTAGCTTCTGGATGAGGCCCAGAGGGCCCCTAGTGAGACCAGGGGCAGGGAATGGGCTATCTGCCCCAGCCGGCGGTGCCCAAGGTGGGCCATGAGGCTCAGTAAATCTCCCTGATTGCCCTGTGTGCTGGTGGTGGAATGGGGATGGTACCGAGGTGGCCAGTCCTCCATAGCGGATGTTTGACATGCAAATGGTGACGATAACTCAGAGGTAATGGAGACCTCTACTCACCTCTGTAGTTGACCTGCAAGATACACTTTAAGGACAGCACAACACACACAACACACACGCACGCACGTACGCACGCGCGTGCATGCATGTGCAAAGCATGTGCAAAGCATGTGCAACTATTCAAATAAAAGGCTCCTTGGATTGTGTGATATTACTAGAGGCAAATCTATTCTTCACATCCTCCAGATCCAGGAGAACAGATGGGCACGGGGAAGTGAGGGAGGACAATAGCAGAGAGGTGGAATGAACAAGGGAGGAGAAATAGAGGAAGTAATTGTGCAGTCCTTTGCTGAATAGTTCTGTGAGTGCAGATTTAAATCCCTCCTATTATTTTAATCATCTGCCTTTTATTGCTGCTGCCTGGATCATTTGTTTGCCAACTGGAGAGGGAGGCTCTTGGGTCATTTCAAGCTGCGGAGCATCTCTACCTATAAGTTAGTGAGGAAATGACTGTTGTTTCCACTAACACAGGACTGCTCAGTGGTGTAAAGTACTTATACATTATAGTAGTACTTGAGTAGTTTCTTGAAGTATCTGTACTTTACTTTACTATTTATTTAACTTAGATTTTTACTCCACTACATTCCTAAAGACAATAATGTACTTTCTACTCCGTACATTTTCCCTGACACCCAAAAGTACTCGTTACATTTTGGATGCTTAGCATTTAAACATCCCTGGTCATTCCTACTGCCTCTGATCTGGAGGACTCACTAAACGTACTTCATCTGTAAATGATGTCTGAGTGTTAGATTGTGCCCCTGGATATCCGTAAATGTAAAAAATATTAAGAAAATGGTGCCATCTGGTTTATTTAATATAAGGAATGAGAAATGATTTATACTTTTACATTTGATGCTTAAGTATATTTTAGCAATTACATTTACTTTTGATACTTACAGTGCCTTCGGAAAGTATTCAGACACCTTGATTTTTCCCACATTTTGTCACGTTACAGGCTTATTAAAAAATGGATTACGTCGCCGCAACAAATTTGGCGCACCTGTATTTTGGGAGTTTCTCCCATTCTTCTCTGCAGATCGATGTTTGATCGGGTTGAAGTCCGGGCTATGGCTGGGCCACTCAAGGACATTCAGAGACTTGTCTCGAAGCCACTCCTGAGTTGTCTTGGCTGTGTGCTTAGGGTCGTTGTCCTGTTGGAAGGTGAACCTTCGCCCCAGTCTGAGGTCCTGTGTGCTTAGGGTCGTTGCCCTGTTGGAAGGTGAACCTTCGCCCCAGTCTGAGGTCCTGTGTGCTTAGGGTCGTTGTCCTGTTGGAAGGTGAACCTTCGCCCCAGTCTGAGGTCCTGTGTGCTTAGGGTCGTTGTCCTGTTGGAAGGTGAACCTTCGCCCCAGTCTGAGGTCCTGTGTGCTTAGGGTCGTTGTCCTGTTGGAAGGTGAACCTTCGCCCCAGTCTGAGGTCCTGTGTGTTTAGGGTCGTTGTCCTGTTGGAAGGTGAACCTTCGCCCCAGTCTGAGGTCCTGTGTGCTTAGGGTCGTTGTCCTGTTGGAAGGTGAACCTTCGCCCCAGTCTGAGGTCCTGTGTGCTTAGGGTCGTTGTCCTGTTGGAAGGTGAACCTTCGCCCCAGTCTGAGGTCCTGTGTGTTTAGGGTCGTTGTCCTGTTGGAAGGTGAACCTTCGCCCCAGTCTGAGGTCTTGAGCCCTTTAAGGCAGGTTTTCATCAAGGATCTCTGTATGTTGCACCGTTCATCTTTGCCTGTATCCTGACTAGTCTCCCAGTCCCTGCTCCTGAAAAACATCCCCACAGCATGATGCTGCCACCACCATGCTTCACCGTAGGGATGGTGACAGGTTTCCTCCAGACGTGATTCCTGGCATTCAGACCAAAGAGCTCGATCTTTGTTTCATCAGACCAGGGAATCTTGTTTCTCATAGTCTGAGAGCACTTTAGGTGCCTTTTGGCAAACTTCAAGCAGGCTGCCATGTGCCTTTTACTGAGGAGTGGCTTCTGTCTGACCACTCTACCATAAAGGCCTGATTGGTGGAGTGCTGCAGAGATGGTTGTTCTTCTGGAAGGTTCTCCCATCTCCACAGAGGAACTCTGGAGCTCTTTCAGAGTGACCAACGGGTTCTGGGTCACCTCCCTGACCAAGGCCCTTCTCCCCCGATTGCTCAGTTTGGCCGGGTTTTCGTTGAGTGTGTTCTTTTGGTTAGATTATGGTTGGGAAAATCTGTTCTGTGTCAGGGTAAGATTTACATTATGCTGTGAAATTCCTGTCCAGAATTTACCACGGTCAACTAGCTCTAAATTGCACATTGCTCTTGGTCATGCTGAGATCAAGAAACGAATATCTTTTAAAAGGGGAAATTGAAAGTTGAGTGATCTTACATGGCTTTCATTATACTGTAGGAAAGTGGAAATTAGAACTTTAGGAGTTAAAAGTTCTATGAATACTTTATTCTATGTTTCACATCTTACGAATCAAGATGAGTGAATACCTTCATCTACCCCTCTCTCACTCTGAGTATTGTTAGTCAGTGCATGGCAGGGAAGGACAGATGAATCCGTGCGGCCCAGCCCAACTCAATCAACACAGAGCCTGATTACATTAAGATGTGAGACTATAGACAAGCATGACCAACTCTGCAGCGCAACGCACTGTCCTGGGAGATGATAGGCCCTTTTAATGTAGTTACACCTCTACCGAGGAGACAGAGAGATGGAGGGATGAGGTGTCCATCCTGCCTACCACCGCCCGGAGTATTTAGCTAATTCATTTGTCCCTCTGTTTCCAGGTGAAGGTATCATCTCCCTGTAAATTCAATAAGGCTGCATGAATTAAAACAATAACACAATTTGTTGACAAGGTTTATTCCCTGTCAGACTCTGGTCCACTGACAGTCTGGGGCTGCATGACTCCTGACCTCTTTCTGGGTCATGTGACTCGTCTATTACATTGTTCCAGGAGCTCCTCTGTGGTTCAGGAGAGAGGAGAGGACACATGAAGAGAATACATTTATACAAAACACTATATAACACGTTCTAAGACCTTATGTGTCCCACAATCAGGTGTTGAGCTGCAGTGGTACTAAACCAGGCAAGGGAATACAGTGGGATCGTTTAACCCAAAGAAAGCAAGGAAGAGCGAAAGGAAGAAGGAGAACACACTTGTTCATTGTTATTTCCTGGCTAAAATATTGTGAGAATAGAAAACACTAAGCAGTTTAGATTAGAATGTTCCTAAACAAAACAGAGTTTAATCAAAGTGCTTCCAGAACACTACCGATAGAAGAACATTCCCTCATCAAAATACCAATTATGACATTATTCAGATCAAAGACCTCAATGCATCATAATGGCCGTAATTTCATAATTTCTTATTCAATTGTTACCCTTGTGTTTTTCTGATGCACACACAAAGCAGAGCAATAAACCAACCAAGACGTTGTGTGTATGAGCGTCTGTGTTTGTGTTAGATTGCCAGCCCTTAAGTTACTGTGATGACAAAGCATGCACATCTTTTGGAAGAAAAAAAAAAACAGTAGAAACCCACTAATTTGGGACAAAGCAGTCACGTGGCAAAAGAGCACTTGAAAATAATGCATTACTTTGTGTTTTCAGCAAGTGAGCTTATTGCTGACACTCTCACAAAGAAAAAGTTTGTGTGAAGAGAAGGGGTGTCTTGTAGTTTGTGACTTTTGTTATCTAGCCTAGTGACTTAATCAGCATCTAAAGCTGTGTCTACCGTCCGCCCCACCACCAAAGCCCTCTGCAGAATTGCAAAATAAGCTGGGTGTAAATATGTGATTGCTAGTGTTTATTGTGAGATGTGGAATATTATAGAGCAATATGGATCACATTACGACCCTGGTTGTTAAGGTGTTGCTAACACAGAAGACACGCATACTGGGAAAACCTGCACCGTCGGCAAATATTACGGAGGAAGGAGGGAGAAGGATATAAGGGAGGAGAGGGAGGGAGGGAGATGGAGGGATAAGATTTATGTGGGGAGAGGGAGAGGGAGATGAGGAGGAGAGGGAGGGAGATGGAGGGATAAGATGTATGTGGGGAGAGGGAGAGGGAGATGGAGGGATAAGATTTATGTGGGGAGAGGGAGAGGGAGATGAGGAGGAGAGGGAGGGAGATGGAGGGATAAGATGTATGTGGGGAGAGGGAGAGGGAGATGAGGAGGAGAGGGAGGAGAATAATAGGAGGAGGAGATGAAGAGAATATGAGGAGATGAGGAGGAGAAGATGAAGATATGAGGAGGAGGAGGAGAAGATGATGAGGAGGAGATGAAGAGAATAGGAGGAGAAGATGAAGATAAGAAGAGGAGGAGATGAGAAGATGAAGATGAAGATAAGAAGATGAGGAGAAGATGAAGATAAGAAGAGGAGGAGATGAGGAGGAGAAGATGAAGATAAGAAGATGAAGATAAGAAGAGGAGGAGAAGATGATGAGGAGGAGATGGGGTGAATAGAAGAGAAGGAGATGAAGAGAATAGGAGGAGAAGAGGAGGAGACGATGAAGAGAAGAAGAGGAGGAGATGAGGAGGAGAAGATGATGAGGAGGAGATGAAGAGAAGAAGAGGAGGAGATGAGGAGAAGAAGATGAGGAGGAGGAGATGGGGTGAAGAGAAGAGGAGAAGATGAAGAGAATAGGTGGAGGTGTGTAGAGAAGAGGAGGAGATGGGGTGTAGAGAAGAGGAGGAGATGAAGAGAATAGGAGGAGAAGGTGTGTAGAGAAGAGGAGGAGATGGGGTGTAGAGAAGAGGAGGAGATGAAGAGAAGAGGAGGAGGAGATGAGGGGGAGATGAGGAGGAGATAAAGAGAATAGGAGGAGGAGATGATGAGGAGGAGGAGATGAAGAGAAGAGGAGGAGAGAAAAGAGTGTCTCTGGATGTCTGGATGATAATAATAGCACCTTATTTCAATCTCCATCACTTTCTGATGTAAATCTAATGCTGCACTGAGGTAGAAAGAGAAATATGCTAGTGGGATGAGAGAGGGAGGAGAGGGCGAGTTAAATTTAATAGAGAGGAATGAAGGTCTATGTGGCCGTCCTATACTGATATTTTAGACACATACAACTTCAGTGAGCTCCAAAAGTATTGTAACAGTGACACTTTGTTGTTGTTGTTTTAGCTCTGTACTCCAGCACTTTGGATTTGAAGTGATACACTGACTATGAGGTTAAAGTGCAGACTGTCAGCTTTAATTTGAGGGTATTTTTTTATCCACATCCAGAAAGTTTTAGTGCACAAATATCATACCCCCCCCAAAAAAAGCTAACCTCCCCTGTTATTGTCATGGTTATAGGTTAGCATGTCATGGGGGTATGATATAAAATGCTAACCTCCCTTGTTATTGTCATGGTTATAGGTTAGCATGTCATGGGGGTATGATATAAAATACTAACCTCCCCTGTTATTGTCATGGTTATAGGTTAGCATGTCATGGGGGTATGATATAAAATACTAACCTCCCCTGTTATTGTCATGGTTATAGGTTAGCATGTCATGGGGGTATGATATAAAATGCTAACCTCCCTTGTTATTGTCATGGTTATAGGTTAGCATGTCATGGGGGTATGATATAAAATACTAACCTCCCCTGTTATTGTCATGGTTATAGGTTAGCATGTCATGGGGGTATGATATAAAATGCTAACCTCCCTTGTTATTGTCATGGTTATAGGTTAGCATGTCATGGGGGTATGATATAAAATACTAACCTCCCCTGTTATTGTCATGGTTATAGGTTAGCATGTCATGGGGGTATGATATAAAATGCTAACCTCCCTTGTTATTGTCATGGTTATAGGTTAGCATGTCATGGGGGTATGATATAAAATACTAACCTCCCCTGTTATTGTCATGGTTATAGGTTAGCATGTCTTGGGGGTATGATATAAAAAGCTAACCCCCCTTGTTATTGTCATGGTTATAGGTTAGCATGTCATGGGGGTATGATATAAAATGCTAACCTCCCTTGTTATTGTCATGGTTATAGGTTAGCATGTCATGGGGGTATGATATTTGTGTGTCTGTAACTTTGTCACTCATCATTATTCACTTGATATGGATGAAAAATACCCTCAAATTAAAGCTGACAGTCTGCACTTTAACCTCTTAGTCATTGTATCATTGCCAAAACAACAAAACATTTGTCACTGTATTTTAGAGACACACAGATCAAGAGGTATGATTATTACTTAATCAAATCAGGGACTTAGATCCATTGAAATATTTGTGAAGTGTCCTCACTTTTACACTTTCATGTTTGGGAATGACTTTCTTTATTCTCCTCAGTGTGTGTGTGCATGTGTGCGTGCACGTGTGTGTGTGTGCATGTGTGCGTGTGCATGTGTGTGTGTGCGTGCTTGCAACTGTGACTATTTGTGTGTTAAATCTGATCTGTGCCTGAAGCCCCATAGCCCTACTGTCTGCATCCGAAAAGCAAAATATGTTGACCGCTCTGTCCTCTTCATTTCCCCATCTCTGTCTCTCTCAATTCAATTAAATTAAATTCAAGGGCTTTATTGGCATGGGAAACATGTGTTAACATTGCCAAAGCAAGTGAGGTAGATAATATATAAAGTGAATATATAAAGTGAAATAAACAATAACAATTAACAGTAAACATTACACATAGAGAAGTTTCAAAACAATAAAGACATTACAAATGTCATATTATATATATACAGTGTTTTAACAATGTACAAATGGTTAAAGGACACAAGATAAAATAAATAAGCATAAATATGGGTTGAATTTACAATGGTGTTTGTTCTTCACTGGTTTCCCTTTTCTCGTGGCAACAGGTCACAAATCTTGCTGCTGTGATGGCACACTGTGGAATTTCACCCAGTAGATATGGGAGTTTATCAAAATTGGATTTGTTTTCAAATTCTTTGTGGATCTGTGTAATCTGAGGGAAATATGTCTCTCTAATATGGTCATACATTGGGCAGGAGGTTAGGAAGTGCAGCTCAGTTTCCACCTCATTTTGTGGGCAGTGAGAGCCATCTCTTGAGAGCCATGTCTGCCTACGGCGGCCTTTCTCAATAGCAAGGCTATGCTCACTGAGTCTGTACATAGTCAAAGCTTTCCTTAATTTTGGGTCAGTCACAGTGGTCAGGTATTCTGCCGCTGTGTACTCTCTGTGTAGGGCCAAATAGCATTCTAGTTTGCTCTGTTTTTTTGTTAATTCTTTCCAATGTGTCAAGTAATTATCTTTTTGTTTTCTCATGATTTGGTTGGGTCTAATTGTGCTGCTGTCCTGGGGCTCTGTAGGGTGTGTTTGTGTTTGTGAACAGAGCCCCAGGACCAGCTTGCTTAGGGGACTCTTCTCCAGGTTCATCTCTCTGTAGGTGATGGCTTTGTTATGGAAGGTTTGGGAATCGCTTCCTTTTAGGTGGTGATAGAATTTAACAGCTCTTTTCTGGATTTTGATAATTAGTTGGTATCAGCCTAATCCTGCTCTGCATGCATTATTTGGTGTTCTACGTTGTACACGGAGGATATTTTTGCAGAATTCTGCGTGCAGCGTCTCAATTTGGTGTTTGTCCCATTTTGTGAAGTCTTGGTTGGTGAGCGGACCCCAGACCTCACAACCATAAAGGGTTGACTGATTCAAGTATTTTTAGCCAAATCCTAATTGGTATGTTGAAATTTATGTTCCTTTTGATGGCATAGAATGCCCTTCTTGCCTTGTCTCTCAGATCGTTCACAGCTTTGTGGAAGTTACCTGTGGCACTGATGTTTAGGCCAAGGTATGTATAGTTTTTTGTGTGCTCTAGGGCAACAGTGTCTAGATGGAATTTGTATTTGTGGTCCTGGTGACTGGACCTTTTTTGGAACACCATTATTTTGGTCTTACTGAGATTTACTGTCAGGGCCCAGGTCTGACAGAATCTGTGCATAAGATCTAGGTGCTGCTGTTGCCCCTCCTTGGTTGGTGACAGAAGCACCAGATCATCAGCAAACAGCAGACATTTGACTTCGGATTCTAGCAGGGTGAGGCCGGGTGCTGCAGACTTTTCTAGTGCTCGCGCCAATTCGTTGATATACAGTGCCTTGCGAAAGTATTCGGCCCCCTTGAACTTTGCGACCTTTTGCCACATTTCAGGCTTCAAACATAAAGATATAAAACTGTATTTTTTTGTGAAGAATCAACAACAAGTGGGACACAATCATGAAGTGGAACGACATTTATTGGATATTTCAAACTTTTTTAACAAATCAAAAACTGTCAAATTGGGCATGCAAAATTATTCAGCCCCTTTACTTTCAGTGCAGAAAACTCTCTCCAGAAGTTCAGTGAGGATCTCTGAATGATCCAATGTTGACCTAAATGACTAATGATGATAAATACAATCCACCTGTGTGTAATCAAGTCTCCGTATAAATGCACCTGCACTGTGATAGTCTCAGAGGTCCGTCAAAAGCGCAGAGAGCATCATGAAGAACAAGGAACACACCAGGCAGGTCCGAGATACTGTTGTGAAGAAGTTTAAAGCCGGATTTGGATACAAAAAGATTTCCCAAGCTTTAAACATCCCAAGGAACACTGTGCATGCGATAATATTGAAATGGAAGGAGTATCAGACCACTGCAAATCTACCAAGACCTGGCCGTCCCTCTAAACTTTCAGCTCATACAAGGAGAAGACTGATCAGAGATGCAGCCAAGAGGCCCATGATCACTCTGGATGAACTGCAGAGATCTACAGCTGAGGTGGGAGACTCTGTCCATAGGACAACAATCAGTCGTATATTGCACAAATCTGGCCTTTATGGAAGAGTGGCAAGAAGAAAGCCATTTCTTAAAGATATCCATAAAAAGTGTCGTTTAAAGTTTGCCACAAGCCACCTGGGAGACACACCAAACATGTGGAAGAAAGTGCTCTTTTTGGCAACAATGCAAAACGTTATGTTTGGCGTAAAAGCAACACAGCTGAACACACCATCCCCACTGTCAAACATGGTGGTGGCAGCATCATGGTTTGGGCCTGCTTTTCTTCAGCAGGGACAGGGAAGATGGTTAAAATTGGTGGGAAGATGGATGGAGCCAAATACAGGACCATTCTGGAAGAAAACCTGATGGAGTCTGCAAAAGACCTGAGACTGGGACGGAGATTTGTCTTCCAACAAGACAATGATCCAAAACATAAAGCAACATCTACAATGGAATGGTTCAAAAATAAACATATCCAGGTGTTAGAATGGCCAAGTCAATGTCCAGACCTGAATCCAATCGAGAATCTGTGGAAAGAACTGAAGACTGCTGTTCACAAATGCTCTCCATCCAACCTCACTGAGCTCGAGCTGTTTTGCAAGGAGGAATGGGAAAAGATTTCAGTCTCTCGATGTGCAAAACTGATAGAGACATACCCCAAGCGACTTACAGCTGTAATCGCAGCAAAAGGTGGCGCTACAAAGTATTAACTTAAGGGGGCTGAATAATTTTGCACGCCCAATTTTTCAGTTTTTGATTTGTTAAAAAAGTTTGAAATATCCAATAAATGTCGTTCCACTTCATGATTGTGTCCCACTTGTTGTTGATTCTTCACAAAAAAGACAGTTTTATATCTTTATGTTTGAAGCCTGAAATGTGGCAAAAGGTCGCAAAGTTCAAGGGGGCCGAATACTTTCGCAAGACACTGTTTATGCTGAAGAGGGTGGGGCTTAAGCTGCATCCCTGTCTAACCCCACGACCCTGTGTGAAGAAATGTGTGTGTTTTTTGCCAATTTTAACCGCACACTTGTTGTTTGTGTACATGGATTTTATAATGTCGTATGTTTTACGCCCAACACCACTTTCCATCAGTTTGTATAGCAGACCCTCATGCCAAATTGATTCGAAGGCTTTTTTGAAATCAACAAAGCATGAGAAGACTTTGCCTTTGTTTTGG